>NC_088648.1:16536070-16601070 GCF_964019385.1 Sycon ciliatum | reverse complement strand
CTTTAAACAAGTCACCACTGGTATCAGTTGTTGCTTCATTATCACAATCGCTTGTAGGCGACGAGACACAATCAGTGCTGTCCGTGTTGCCGTTGGCAGTAGGGAGTAGGTATTTTACTACTCCCTGGTTGGCAGTGATCTGGTCCCCAGTCACAGTAGAGACATGGCCGGAAGCTGCTGTGCATGCTGCCGCGGCCGTCGCGGCGCTGCCAGAGTCCAGATCGCGGGCGGTGATCGGCTCGGCAAGCTCATGATCGACGTGACGAGCGTAGGGTGCACTGCGATCATATAGCACGGCGGGCGCGGTGCCATCTTGCGCGGAACAATTCGGGGAGGATTGGCAGGAGACTCTCTCACCGGCACAGCTATTGTCAGTGACACTGGGGTCTCCGGCGGACACAAGTCCAGTACTTTGAGAGAGCGACCGGTCGCTAGCGCCCATCTCATCGCACTTCTCTATCAACGACCGGACGTTCTCCCGGCACATCAGGTTTCCCGTGTTGTCGGCGCAGAAGTACCAGCGGTCGCGCGTGAAGCGGATGAACCGATCGTCCGTGATGGCCCCATCCTCCTCGGCACCGTCCGAGTACGGGTTCAGCGTGGACGCCAGCCATCGCCAGTTCACGGATGCCGCCGCTCCCGACTCTGACATCGTCGTTTTCAGATAGTGATTGAGCGCTGTGATGAACCCACCTGGCGCCTCGCACAGGTGAACGGAAACGAGGGCGCTGTCGTCGCTAGTGCGGCATGCCGGCACCAGTCGGTGGTACGCGAGCAGCTCGTAGAACTTCGCCCACGCCTGCGTGCACAGCTCGGCCCCGAGTCGCTCTCGCGCCATCGGCTGGACGAGGCCGCCCACGTGGGCGCGGCGTGTGTGCACGTGCCACACGGCGATATCAATGTCGTTCAGCTTCGCCTTGCACGCGTTCAGCTCCGACTTCAAGAGCTGGCACTCCTCTACCTGGAACTCGTCGGCACTGAACATCAGGTCGTCGCTAGGCAATTGCCAGTCGGGCGACGGCTGGAACTCAAAGTGCTGCCGTGAGAAGCGTTCCTCCACCAGCCATTTCCAGAGATCATCTTGATGCGTGCGATATGCGCGGCGCTTTCTGCTTGCCTTACTCATGCTTATATGTAGCTACGGAGGACGTATTCTGCCAACAGAGGTAAGACCTATAGATCAGACTGTCCTCACCATGCGTCACAGTGGATATAGCACCACGGCCGCTGAAAATTGGTCCTGCTGCTGCTGCTGCTTCTGCTACTTGGTTGATTCTACCATAGCGGTTCAACACACACCACAGCCCGATACTTTTCTAGACTGGCTGCTTGAAACGTGCTTTTGGCGACCTCCGCACGCCCTGCAATGACGCTGAGAACGCTTGTTGGGAAAGAACAGTGCGCGCAGAAGAAATTATACGCCGTCTCAACTCAGCTCTGGTTACAACTTCGACGTTGCACAGTCAGTTATGAATTTCTACACATCTGTTGGTAACGAAGTCAAAGTTGTTGCTAACTTCTTGAAATGGGCCCAAAAACAGATATCAGCCTGAAATGAAACAGAATTGCTAAAAAAATGCCAACAAAGTTGCTGTGCTCGACCTCAACTGCAAATATCAATACTTACTTGCTGCTGTGGCCGTGGGTGGAAAGCTAGTAGAGCATTTTGCCTAGGACTGGGGAAGTAACAAGTGGACGGACCGCAGGAAACCTCTACACAAGAAATAAAAAGAAGAGGAGTTGTAGAGGTGACGTTTTGCACCACACTGTACTTTTGAAAAGAATGAAGAAAACGACGCCACACTCGCCGCCATGACGTCGATGATGACGTATCAGGTGCGCCAGGGTCCAGGCCCAGGGCCAGGGTCCACCAGGTCCACTCCAGTCTCCAGGGACCGGGAGTCGTAACATACCGGTATTTTACGACTCCCTAGTGAGTAGTGTGCACATCATACATGTACAGTGTAGAGGGGACGGTTTCAAATAGGACATAGGTTGCAAACCGGAACGGACTCAATATTCACTTTCTCTCTTGGTATTTTGATTAGAAGACATAATGTCACAGTGAGACTACGATGTGTTATACTCCGAGCCAAAATTTCATGGCTCTGCGATGACCAGAAGCGCCATATCAAGCAGGTGAGTTTTTGACGTGTTGCTTCGCACTGCGACTTGAGTTTTACGACTTTCGAAAAATCAACTTCTTGTAGAAGGTAAACAGCGGCTCGCCTCTCGCCAATAAAGCACCGCATACCAATCAAAACTAATGGAAGCACACACAAGGCTTATTGTTACTCTGTACTGGCCGTCGTGGAGCGATAGCAATTACCTAATTTCAGACCCAGAGTGAATTTGACGTGCACTCTAAAACGTGTCCGGTTTGGAGCCACCTCTGATTTGAACTTTTTTGAAGCGAAAAATTGGGCAACTTGGAGGCAATGGGTCAACACAAAGGAGTGGCTCAGTTCGATTGACTCTGGCCCCAGAGCAAACTTCAACATGCCAGTTTCCTTCCACAAACATATTTCGAGTGAAAAATCAACGCTGATGATCGGTTTGGGTCTATACAAATTTGGCTGTCAAAGCGTCCCAGTATCGAGCCGTCTCCTCTACCTGGTGTACCTAGTACCTGCCAGATATTTTTTCAAAGTATGTAATAATTGAAACTGCTTTTGAAAAATACCTCAAAGAAAGAAATTGTTCTTGAACACCAGGCCCAGAGTACAGCATTGTCTTATCTTGTGGATATGTCCATAGATAGCGTTTGAGAGATTAAGAGGTAAGGCTTGAAGTCATCAGTGAGCACAAAGCCGCCAGCTGCCTTAGGAATCCCACAAGGTATCTTCTTGAAAAAGTCATGTCCGTTTCTCCAGAGGACTCCGCTGACTCCACAGACCGTCTGATGTCTTCATCTTCTCTCCCCGTGGATGTGTTCCAGTCGTGCTGCACTGAGCCGCTGGCCAAGATCTGGGCAGAGGGCGACTGGCAGGTGAAGCTCAGCTTCCTTGGCGTGTCGCTACTGGTGTTGATTTGGGCGTGCATCGCTTGTGCGTGGAAATACTGGGGTGAAAGCATCTCCGAGGCATTCCACCAACGCGATATGATCCACTCGTTGTCGCGCACCAACAGCTCACTGGCGACGGAACGCTCTGGATCGGGGCACAGTACAGCGGAGATGGCGGCGGCCGGGGCGGACGATTCATTCTCCGGGACGCCCAGCGGCGAATTAGATTTAGACGAAAGCAGGAAGGACAGATAAGTGGCACACGTGTTGAGCGTGCCGCGGTATCTTTACTTGTTGTGTAGAGACGACATAACCATGGCCGTACTTGGCTATTGTTCGGTTAAGTTCATCATGTGCCAGGAGACGTGAGAGCCACCGGCGCGGCTGGTAATCTGCCGCACCATGAAAGGCTCCGCACAAGACATTTAATTGACCGGCGTGCCCCTACCATAGCATGGCACCAACGGACCGCAATGGTGGCCCGGCCCGGGAAAACGCTCCTGAGATCCCCAGACCAACAGTGCTACACTCGCTATATTTGTAGTTGTTCCGACCATCCGTGTGCACGTGCCGTGTATCCGCAGCTGCGTGATGGAGCTGTTCCTTGAGTAGATGGACTACTCAGCACGCGTCGAATGACTGACTTGTCCAACTACAGCCCGGTAGGGAAGTAGGCCACACTGTTCCCGAGGCTGTTTGTCCCTACCGTATACTTAAAACTCGCTGATCACGTACACGTCCATCGGTGTGCCAATCCATCCTTGGAGATGCTTTCTGTCGTGTCGTAACGAACCCCAGACTGAAGCCACAGAGTTGGTTCTGTGCCTCGTGGCAGATCTCAGACTAAAGCCACAGAGTGGGTTCTACACATATCTCTTGTGTGCATGCCTTTGACCAGCGCAGTGCCATCGATCAGGGAGAGCTGCTTCGTCTTTTCTTATTGGCCTTTCCTTTGCAAAGTGCAAGCGGTATTTCAGGTGAATGTTAATGCAGACTGAGTGATCCGACGCTGTGGATGTTATGCCTGCGCTATCCCAAGTAACGTTGTTAATTCCCACTTTTGTAGCGCTGATCAGCGCTTGCCATTTCTGCTCACTTGAGGCAGACGGGCACTTGCCGGAAATCCGCTTAGCTGTGCTCTCTCCTTTTTTTCTCTCTTTTTTGCTGCTTTGTGTGCATGCGCGGTTTTCAGACTTCACAGTAAAGTGAACTTCCCTGGCTGCCATCAGATGAAGCCAATATGCTGCTATGGCTACCATGGTTTGTTGGGGCATGCCATGCCAGGAAGTCGTAAAATACCACTCCCTGATGCATACCAAACTGTTCTGGTTTTATAGCCGAACTAAGCAAGGGTGTAGTCGCCTAACGACCGGGTGTAGCCGCCATTCAACCGGGAAATGGACCCATTAATGCCATTGCGCAATGACATAATTTGTACCATAACCACCCTTCACAGCCACCTGGGCATGGTCGTCTGGGATGTTGAACAGTGCATTCCTGATCCCAGCGTACTCACAAGCATCACTCGTACATTCCAGATTTGGCAATGCACAACGGGTCTATTGAGGCGGCGGGCACATAGGCTGGAGTATAACTGGTAAAATACTACTGCAGTACTGCATACTTACCCGTATAACTACACTCTACCTCTCTTATCGGGCCAGTCGGGGACCGCGCACTGCCCGGAACTTTGAAATGTCCGGGACTCGGATTGCCGTGCACTAAGATGCGGACGCACGTGACCGTAACATAGCACGACAATTAACATGACAACCAGACTACTACTCCAGACATGAATGCAGGAAACCAGTACATGTGCACATGCGTGTACACCAGGTCCACCAACAAGAACAAAGGATGGCCAAGGACAGATTTCTTTTCCGGTACAAAAACAAAAAAATTGGGTCTCTTCCTAAAATAAAGTGCAGAACATCAAAGAACATCATATCCAGCAAAGCCTGAAAGCCAATTCTGCTCATCTCATGAAAGTATTGATCAACAATGGAACCAGCATAGCCAAGCATTCCTCGGCAGAGCAAGCATTAAAAAAAAAGAACCAGAAAGATTGTTTTAAAAAAAAGCTGGTTCAACACTTTTGTGTTTTAAAAGAATTCGAAAATCTTTGAAAATCTCCTGTAAAAAAAAAGTTGAAGGATTTGTGGTGCACAAGAACATACATTATGAGTGATAGAAAAGCAAATCTAAAGCGTTTTATGCAACGAATGTACTACTATGCAGTGAGAAAATAGGTCCTGTTTAGAATCCCTTCCATTGTTTTATAGTAGAACTACCGGTCGGGGACAGTCCGCAAGCATGCACGCCAGGACCAGGGACGGCGGCGCGGGCAAAGCGCACAGCCATCGCCGCTAGATCCTATGACTGTGGAATGTAGAGCCAGCGAACAGGAGTAGCGTGAGAGCACCGGTAGAAATCAGGTACTGGAAGGGGATCGGGGACAGGGGGGGGGGGGGGGGGGGGAGGAGGAGGCGCAGGGTGATGGGAGAAATGTGGCAATAACTGCAGAAATGACAGGAATCAGAGTTGGGACAGAGAGCAAGGTGGAATAACTGCAGGTATTGGAGCAGGGGAATGGAGAGGCTTGGCTAGCGAGCCATCTAAAACAGGCACCTAGAGAGATGAGCGGAAAGGACAGAACAGCACTGCATTCAAAACCTAGCCGCGGGCGGCAATTACAGAGTCACTCGACCTGATGCGTCGTGCATACCGCACACGGAGAATTTACCAACGTCAGTCGGGAAGCATCGTTGCACGCCGCCAGTTCTATTGGGCGAAGGCGTAGCGGTAGCAACGAGAAGCAGCTCCCAACATAGCCCGGACTGAAACTTGCCGATACGCAGTCCCCTGTGGCGCGGCTGGCAGCTGCTGTAGTAGTTGAAGTGTTGGGACTACTTTATTCAGCCGTGCCGGGCCACTACCGGGCCTCTACGGGATACCCTATGAGCCGTGTACAGCTGTCAATGTGACTAGTGCCCGGCTGTGCAGTGTGTGTCTGTGCAGAGGCCAGCGGTGTCACTAGATCGGCAACATGGAAAACAAACGGGCTCAAGGCAAATCCTCTACTCTGCTAGCTGAGCAAGCAGGGTCGTAGGCACATGGCACGCAGGCTTCACAACCCTGGGAAAGCGATAATTGTAGGTCGACAAGGAGAGGTTCTACGCTTCGCTATCTCTCTCCGGCGAAGTGACCGTCGTCTGTGGAATCAGAGCGTTGCGCGGAATCACCGGCGATGCGGTCTGCACCTCGGGCACGCTGAATCGCCGCGTGTGCGAGGCCGGCTCGGGGCTTCCGCCCGCGGAAGAGAGCGACGCGTTGGCAGACGCTATGCTGCCGCGCGGTGTATTAGAACCCGACGCGTGGTACGCAGCAGCGGCGATGGAGGCATTGGCGGCAACGATCAGCGCCGTGCTCGTCTGCAGGGAGTTACCGGACGTTGCCGGCTGCAGGTCCAGGCTGTTGCGCTGCTCGGAAAGCTTGGCCTCCGTGTTGCAGCCGCCGCCGCTGCTGTCCCCAAAGTCCACCTCCAGCGCTCGCTTGCGCACTGCCGGCACCCAGGCCAGGGGCAGACGGCGCTCGCCGGTGCTTTCTCGTCGCCTGGAGCTGGACGGCGAGGACGCCGGGCTGGGCAGCGAGTCGGACGGGTTCAGCGTGCTGAGGCGACGCCGCTGATACAGCACCGGCGAAGTGGAGGCGGACAACGGCATGGACAGAGGCGAAGCGTCACCTCGCGCCTGCATGGCCAGTGGACTGCTGCTGCTGCCGCCAAACGAGTGACGCGTGTGCGTCGTGTGCGGCGACGAGGGACCGCTCGATGTGCGCAGCTGATCGAGGCCGCATTCTCCAAGCGAGCCAGTGGACGTGTGACTTCGGCTGGACGAGCGCTTCAGATTGAAAGTGAATATCTGCGCAAAAAGAAAAGCAAGAAAGAAAGTGAGCACATTGACGGTTTGAAATTATTATAGCAATAAACAGGATCAGCTGGACACTCGTTCTACACCCACATCAAGGCAAGTTGTTGGGGGAATTCCCTTGCCTTCTTGATGTGTGTATAGAATGAGTGCGCAGCTGATCCTATTTATTGCTATAACTAAATTCCTATCTCCACGTAGGTTGAACACGGATGGTGAGCCAATTTAATTATGGAAGAAAATGATCTGGTTACGCTGGTGCACGGTTAGTCATAACTCGTAACATTTTTTGTCCTTCTCTTTTTTCCAGGTAGGTTATTGAAGATATTGTGGTTAGGCTTTCCCCATCGACTTCCTTCCTTACCAACAAACAATGTGAGAGTGCGATTAGTGCACAATTACGCGCAGTTCCCTCCCATCTAGAACTCCCTACGATGTCGTTCGAGTACACAGATTTCTTCGTCAGAATCCACGGAATCCAATTCTGCCTATTCCGAAGCGAATGCAGATTTCCCAAGTCACAAGTCACGCTCCCATGTACAAGTCCAGTGAAAGCTGACAACTTCTTCAAGGGGCACAGGGCATGTAAAGATGCCCGCGTAGGGACGGAGCTGTCATTTACAACTCTCAGACAACACTTACAAGCTTGTCGACACGCGATCGAAGATTGCCACGCTCCGGTGATGCTGTGGGTGCCTTTGGCGCCTCGGCCTTGGGTAGAAGATGTGCCACGACTTCCCGCTCATGTCCCATTAGTGTCTTGCCATACCGTACGCTCACTGCACAGGTACACGCCAACGCACGCACAAAGTACATGCCATGGCAGACAGGGGCAGTCAGAGAATGAGCCAGTGTGTGTGTGTGTGTGTGTGTGTGTGTGTGTGTGTGTGTGTGTGTGTGTGTGTGTGTGTGTGTGTGTGTGTGTGTGTGTGTGTGTGTGTGTGTGTGTGTGTGTGTGTGTGTGTGTGTGTGTGTGTGTGTGTAGACCAGGCTGAATAGTGACGGTCAATTCTTCAGCCTTGCAAGCTGTTGAATGGTGCAATCCCAGCACAAGTTGCTATGGCTTCTGCCGTAGCATTGCTATCATCGCCTCTGGCGATGGGCGTCAAAGGCCAAAGGTGTGTACGTATGTGTGTGTGCATGTGCGTGTGTGTGTATGAGAGAGAAAGAGAGAGAGAGAGAGAGTAGTAGTAGTAGTAGTAGTAGTAGTAGTAGTAGTAGTAGTAGTAGTAGTAGTAGTAGTAGTAGTAGTAGTAGTAGTAGTAGTAGTAGTAGTAGTATTAGTAGTAGTAGTATTGCATTGCTGCTCCATCTACATGGCTGTATTTGTGTTTCACATCTCCATTTCAAGTTTCCTAATAAAGATTGTGTCAAGTAGTAGTAGTAGTAGTAGTAGTAGTAGTAGTAGTAGTAGTATTAGTAGTAGTAGTATTAGTAGTAGTAGTATTTATATCTCTCTTTCTTTCTTTCTCTCTTCAATTACTTGTGTGCTTACCGTGGTATTGTTTTCTGCCCGTAAAAGTGGTTCGGTCAGTAGTAGTATTTATTATTTTACTAGGGCAATCCCCACAGACTGTGAGAGATAGATAGATAGATAGATAGATAGAGAGAGAGAGAGAGATCCTGCAACGAAGTATTCATAACCATGATGCTGTCAGGACTTATGCTGTGTTCCCAACTGGCGCGTGGACGCGGTACGCTTGCGGTTCATTTGTGCCCAAACGTGCGCTCAGGCTTTCAAAAAAAAAAAAACCGCAATTCGACTCGTGTTTAGGGCGTGCGGCGCCTTCGAGTACTAATGTGTTGACCCCGCCAGTCACTTTGACTGGCGGGGTCAAAACATGTTGGAATTTCCATTTCGGCACGTTTCTGTACGCATGGCGCCCAAAAGTCAGCGAAAATACGCACAAACACGTGGTTTCGAAATATCCGGTCTACATATTCAAGCTCCTACACAGTAAACAGATGCATTAGAAAATTAGATGCAGACATCACTTACAAGTCCTTCTCAGGCCAGTGTAGAGCAGATCTGCAGAGCACAGCCACACACAGGGGTACACACAGGGAAATACACATACATGCATTTGGACTTGGTCACTGCCAAAACTGGTCACGTTGGTCGCCCTGGGAGAGGGGAGAGAGATTCAAATGGAATCCTGGTAAGAGGACTCAATTGGCAAACGCAGGCACCAGCACACGAGAGATATCACAGCAATGATCATAATTATGATTGCATTCCGTCCTTCAGAACGAGTGACATGAAACACTTCAACACTATCACATGTTTTGGTGTGTGCATGATACATTCATCGTTCTCGCGTGCAACTGCAGCTTGAATAGTGACAACTTGCCAGTAACAACAAGATGGCTGTGCCCAGTGTTGCAAAAGAAGGATCCACAAGCAATTCTAACCCAGTACAGTACTGTCAGGCGCCGAAGAACGGCCAGGCTAGAATTTCACCAGTTTTTTAACCCATTCAGCGCTACTGGGCCTTGCCTATGGTACTCTGCATATAAAATGCTAAAAACAGGGCCAATAGCAAGTTCTAAAACTCCAGGGTTCTGGCAACTGGGGTCCTCAAATATTTTGGAAATGATTGCCAAGTTTATCAACCACAGGGTGACAGAATCGATACAGTCCCCAAAAAGAATAGCGCCTCACAATAGGGGACGCAAGTTTGCTCAAATTGCGTGAAATACGCCAAATGCGTGAAATTGCAGCTGAAAGATCGCTGAAAAGAGAAGAAAAAAAGACGCATAGTGTTTCCAAGCTGGATTCGTACCAACGACCTATCGTACAAGAGGCAGGATCATGATCCAACTGACTAATAGTGCTTTTACACACCAGACAGTGCCAGAAATCACTATATATCCCATGACGTCTATAGACGTCATCCCGCGCATGGGGGGCATTTTCAATGACGTCTATAGACGTCATCAGCGTTCAATGGGTTAAGAACGGCCAGGCTAGAATTTCACCAGTTTTTTAAGAACGGCCAGGCTAGAATTTCACCAGTTTTTTAAGAACGGTCCAGGCTGGATTTTTGCAGATCAGATCGTAAACCGTAATGTACACTATAATGTACACTCAGACGTATCACTCTGCATAAATGTACATGTAAGACTGTACCATCGAATAAGAACGAAACCGCTGTGGTCGCTAAAGATAAGAACGGGCTAGGCTATAACTCTGGCCCCCGTTCTTCATCATTTGTGAGAACTAGACCTGGTCTAGTGAGAAGGCATTCTACTGCCTGTAATTCTGGTGAAGTAAAATAAAGTAACAACACCCCCCCCCCCCCCCCAGTTCTTCGGCGCACAACAGTACTGTAGCCTTGTATTTCCGGGACAGTGCCCTACCGATTAGGCTACCGGGGATCACACACACACACACACACACACACACGCACACACACACCCGTGGCTCCTTCTTGCTACACCTGTGACCAAGGTAACTATGTGAATAACGACGTTCTCATAAATGATATACCCTGGTGATAACCATAATAACCAACCTTTTGCTGGCTGATTCAGGAACGGAGCGGCAAGGTCCTTTGGCTGCTTGCCGCAGTAGTCGCGCAGGTCGCAGTCCGCACCTGCCTCGACCAGCAGACGAACGATACGCTCGTGGCCGAGCCTGGACGCAATGTGAAGCGGTGTGCTGCCGTTCTGTACAAGGCGTGGAACGGACAAGCCAAACAAGTCACAAAGATGTACAGAAAGAGACAACAATCAATTGGAGGGAGCACAGCAGAAGACTAGGTAGACAACATGAGCTCCACACTCCAACAAAGAACACACACATCAGTATTGGCTATAGCTACTACCAAGAGTCCATAACCCCCCAGAGTGTGCAACTCGTGATCCTTCTCAGCACAAATCAGTGCCGCAACGAAATCCAAACTTCATACGTCATGTAGTGAGTAGCGGATGTACCAGATATGCACATGGCCCCATCCGCCCATGCTTGACTATGGACCGGATGACGCAGTGTTTGGATTTCGTTGCGCCAGACCCCAACCTGGAGTTGCACACTCTGGGGGGTTATGGACTCTTGCTACTACCTAGAGTACATAACCAAGAGTGAGCAACTCCTATCTTGAGCTGCGATGGGTTCACCCACGGCGGATTTTTTTCATTGCATCATTCTTTGGCAGAAATTATGATGAAGTGCGTATGCTTTCCCCGCGCTTGTTTTGTAGATACGGTGAGAGTTCATCAGGTTTAGAACACATCGATCTATCGTCCATTGTTCTGCTTTGACTACCGTAGCTGTAATGTACACATTCTTCTTACTTTGATCTCGGGCTACGCATAATGGCATCAGTGAGCCAAACAGCCGCTAAAGACTGAGGTCATAAAAAAATTCCCTACTACCCTATAGAAGAAGACGCGGCCCAACCTGCAAAAAATTAGCTCGAGCTGGGTGCAGATACGCGTGCACCCTGCATTGCTTTGCTGGATTAAAGCTCTGATCCTTGGTGCATTGAAAGGTATTCAGCCCAAGTAGCATAGCCTGCGCCCCCGCTCAAACTCAAAAGAGCCACTGCACACGACACGCACTTTGTTTTTTTTGTTTGTTTTTTGTAGTCCCCTATGTTCTCTTGCTGTTGCTGTTGTTGTTGTTGTTGCTGTTGTTGTTGTTGTTGTTGTTGTTGTTGTTGTTGTTGTTGTTGTTGTTGTTGTTGTTGTTGTTGTTATTGTTGTTGTTGTTGTTATCTTCCATTCTATGTAGGCATGTGCACTTTCATAAAAAAAATTAAAAAACGCACAATTTTCCATGTTATAAAATAAAAAAGTAAAAAAAAACACTGCGTGGTCCGGCTTACTACAGTGGTGAAAACTTTAAAAAAACCCACGCCAACTTGGTGCTGCGCTCACATTGCAAACACGCAGCACGCGCTGGCAACACTACGCAACCGAGACCGCTAGAATTTGGTGCCGCACCCGAGCACGAAAATCAGGGGTCGGATTTCAGTTGCCACCGCCGCACTTCAAAGTAACGGCCTGGTCACGCAGGTCATAGTCGGTGCTGAGTTTCAATGAAAATTTCTTTAAAGAGTTGGTGGACAAGCCATCGATTATCCACTCTCATTGTAATGTCAAAATAGTATTCTTTCTAGACCAAAGAGTGCTCTTTGGTCTACAAAGAATACTTTTTTGAAAATTTCTTTCAAAGTTTGAGTGGGTAGGAGAGAGCTAACTGTGACTGTTTCGTGAAAACTACCGTATCTACCCGAAAATAAGTCGCACCTTTTTGCACTGAACTTCAAGGACAAAAAAAGGTGCAATGACTTACAAGCGGGTGCGACATTCTACTTGGGTGAATGTGTTGAAACAATATGGCTCAAACCTGAAAATGGGGGTGCGACTTATAATGAGTAATGGTGTGAACCCTACAATCGGGGAAATACGGTATTCAGAACAGCGGATGGCCGTAGCTGTCAGGGTACAGTGAAACCTGTCAAGGCGACCACTCGGATAAGGCGACCACCTGTCCTAGAAGACCACTAAAACCAGGATCAATGGATGCTATTTCCAGTCAAATGACCCTGGATAAGGAGGCCACCTGGTAACAGAGACCACGTTTTGAAGGTCCCTTGAGCAGTCGTCTTAGACAGGTTTCACTGTGCCAGATGACAGGCACACTGACCACTCCAGTTATAAGTTGATGTTCTACTTTAAGCTGCGGGAACGTGACGCGAAGAACCCCGGGAACTCTCTTCTCGTTCCCGTAACGTACAGGGGACCTGTTCTGCTCTACGTTCACGTAGAGAGAAATCACGTGGAATGTGTACTGGGAATTTCCAATACCCAAAACACGCGAAGCCGTAGACTCTAACCAGGACACCTGCTCTCTACGTGATTTCTCTACGTTTCACGTATAGCAGAACATCACGAGTACCACTTACACTTGAGACGGGAGAGGGGTCGGCTTGATAGCGCAGCAGCACCTCAACCATACGGCCATTCTCCAGCTTGGCAGCCCAGTGCAGTGCCGTGTAGCCGAATATGAAGTCGGCACGGTTCACAATCGTGGGCGTGTCCGCCAGCATGGTTTTCATGGCGCGAATGTTCTGAGCCATAGCCAGGTTGCTCCACTTGCGCTCCAGAATTGCCAGCTGCAAAACGAATGGGTGGGCAGACAAGTAGAATGACGATGTAGACATCAGATACGGAAAAAATAGTCCAGTATTATGCAGCGACAACACCAGTGAATGCAACAACAAAAAGGGTAATGCAACTTAGCAAGTAACCCACAAACATCTCTGCGTCCTTGTCTCTCTGTATCGGTCTCTCTGGCTATCGCTATCCCTGTCTGTCCACATATGTCTCTCTCTGTCTCTCTCTTGTCTGTCTCTGTCTTTCTTTCTCCGTCATTGTGTGTGTGTGTGGTACATGGTGTGTGTGTGTGTGTGTGTGTGTGTGTCTCTCTCTCTCTCTCTCTCTCTCTCTCTCTCTCTCTCTCTCTCTCTCTCTCTCTCTCTCTCTCTCTCTCTCTCTCTTTCTCTGTCTCTCTCTCTCTCTGCCTGTCTGCCTCTAATCAGGAGCTATGGTGGTGGAGCAAATGATTTTCCTCCAATACGGGTAAACCTGGTAAGACCTTTGAGAGCAGAGATTCTTCCCAAACCAGTCTTTCCATGGCTGGACCAGACTGACATGTTACTAATTAGATCTCTTTTCTCACCCTAACCTTCATATTCGCCTTTGCTCACGTGGTTGCCTGTCCGTCTGTATACATATCTAACTCTGTTTTGTGCTTTGCTCTGTTCCCATACCCCACCACCAACATGCTTCAATTGGGTATGTGTCCAGCGGGGAGTAGTACAGTAGAGTCGCGCACTGAAGAACGTGGAGCCCAAGAACATCCAGCCTGAAATTCTAAGAACGCCACAGCCTAAAGCTAAGAACGGCGGTGTTGGTTTTCTCGCAGCTTTTGAGATACATATGATCCAGGACGGGTTGTTTCTAAGAACGTGCTATAAGAACGCAGCCAGATTGCTGGCAAAATAAGAACGTCCCAGGCTAACCCCTTGGAAACAACGTTCTTGGGCGCGCGACTCTACTGAAGCACATAGGAAGACAACACGGGCGACTGCTACACTAAATCACGTGGCCCTCAACCCCGGATTGCAGTCGCCCTTGGGGCAGGGCAGGGCTGGCTTACACACGCTTGCATATGGCATTGCTTGTCTGGACCATGCTTAGGATCAGCAGGTCAATGCCAGGATCGTGGTCGCAAGTTGCACAGACCACGGATCACTTAGAGCATTCAAATCCGGGGTCGAAACGTGCATCGCATCGAGTACTATGCTATTTTCTCTCGTATTGTCTCCTCAGCGTCCAGTGGGCATTGCATTTGTATTTATGGATTCTCCACAGGCCTTAGCCTAAGTCGAGGGAGTCTCTGTAGGGCAGGTGTATGGTGCAGCCAGGGCAGTTACAGCTGTGCTCACTGGAATCCGACCCAACGCGCAAACCGGCATGCCCTGGACCGGTTACGACTACATCACTGTATGTGTACATGTGTGCGTCCAGCTGCAGTCGTACCAATTCCAGGGTGTCAAGGGCTGTGTGCATGTTGAAGGCACCAACAATACTCTGAGGGTCGGATTCCACCGAGCACTACTGTAGTTGAGTAGCTTTAAAGGGCTAGTGAATGCCAACAAGCAGACACTGGAGCGGCGGCATGTAGGGACGCAGCTAACAGCCACTCGGCCTGCACAACCAAGCCAACTGCCCGCGTACAATCTCCACCGACTTACATCCGCCACACATGACGTCGATCCAACGTGGATGTCGGGCAGCTGCGCCTGATCCAGGGAGATCTGCCGCAGCACCTCCATCTGCATAGACGACAAGCCATTGTAGTGGTAAACGCTCGATATCGTGTGGACCGTTTCACTGGACTGCGACGCCTGCACCTTCCCACGGACACTTGCAACCGCTTCACTGCCACCCCTCGGTTTGCTGCTCTCTGCTGCTGCAGCTGCTTGGCCCCCCCGTTCCTTGTCTTTCTCTCGATCTCTCTGACCATTAGGGCTGAAAGGTGAGTTTTGATTTTGTGTGGCTAAGTGTGATGTCCGGTTAACAGTAGACATGGAGGACTTCCGCTGCCGTATCTCCGACAGTGTGCTGAGGCGTGACCTGGGTTGGGGCTGGTCCACATCGCTCGTATCGAAGCTCTTGTTCGAGTTGACGCTGCGCACACTCATGGCCTTGTCCAGTGTGCCAATGCGACGCATGTCACCGATGCTACCATATTCACGGCGATTTTTCGTCGTCAGCGCTCGCGTCGGGCTCGCCATGTCGAGAAGACGCTCGCGATACCACACAAAATCAGATGACCTGTGACCCAGGCAAGAGCAAGACTCTCTCAGCTAACTGTTCAGCACTAATTTTCTTCAATTGTTTCTCCTCCCCTCTTCTTCGGCATCTGCGAGATTTGCGCACAAAACGCGGCGGCGACTGCACCTCCTGTCCAAAATGGTTCCTGTCGGATGTTCCAGAGTCCAGAGGCAAACATCTCCGGGAAGCAAACAGCTTGATGAGTCTCCTGCGTCTGCTTTTTCGAATCCAGAAATACTAACAGCAAACTATTCCTCAGTGGCTTTGCAAACCACGGAGCCAAATCAAAAAAAAGTAATCGCCGAAGTTTCAAAGGCGGTTGAAGACGTAGACAGGCATGATCACTTGAACCTGTGATGAGCAGAGTCAAAACGGCGTGTTGTCAATTTCGCGTATACGGAATCTGTACGACAAACGTACAGATCAAGGTACACAAAGCTGCGCGTCCTTTTCTGTGTGAACGCGCGTGTAGATCTACCATTTCTTATTCAGCTTGATTTGGATTTACATTAATCTTTAGTAATTTTTACACTCACTGGAGAAAATTAGCTTCCAAAAGTAATCATCTCATCATCAGTCTATTCTTCTTCGTCACGAACTCTGCAAACTCGATCTGGGCTGCTTGGATATGGCGAAGACGTCGTTCGCTGTGACAGTAATCTCCTTCACGAATGCCTCCTGGTAGCGTAGTGGAATACAAGCATCGACGAAAACACTTTCGTTTCAGTATTGTGCAAGTCAGTGGCATCATGGACTGGCCGGGATGAATAGGCAAGAGGTAAAATTGATAACTGTTTTCAGTGAGGATGTGACCATGTTTTAGTGGACATGTTTTTTTTCAAAGAAACCGGCAACCTAGCTCGATGAACATGTAGATCTACAGTGCATGATTTTGTTTGTACTACATGTGCATGTGCATGTATGTATAATAAATGTAGAGCAGAAGGATTTATTGAAATTACATACCAGTATACGGACCGAGGTTTTTATAACTGGTATGTAATTGCAATAAATCCTGAGGCTACTACATTTATTATACATAATGTTGACCTTCACTTTCCCTTAAAGGAGTATTTTATTACCGTAAAGTACCGCCAGAGCGCCCCACCATCTCATCCTTTCGTGGTCGTATTGTGGAGGTGGTCTGCTGTCTGTAGGTCATACGACATGAACCTTGTACACATATTGCACGTTTTGCAGTCAATCCGTACCTTCAAGAGGACACAAGCTCCACACAAAAACCTGCCAAGTGTGACCTTGGTACACTAAGATTCCCACATCGTACACACTTCGGTGCACTCTGCCATACGATTTTCCTTTCTCTGGCTGTAAAATCAAGGTGGGGCGCTCTCGCGAGACGGGGCGCTCTGGCGGTACTTTACGGTAACAGTATTATTGGCCCTATGTATACAATAAATGCTCCGGCCTTGGGTTTATGACCAATAAAAACTATTATAAAAACCGAGGTCCCCCGGCCGAGGTTTTTATAATTAGTTTTTATTGGTCATAAACCCAAGGCCGGAGCATTTATTGTATTTAGAATCAACCAGTAAAAACTCCTACTCAATCTCCAACAACAAAATTAGTGGACAGCTGTTATTTGTGTTGCTATGACAACTCGTGTGCTGGACGAGTATTTGTTGTCATTGGTTCAATTTCTTTTACTCTTCATAGGCTATAAGATCATTTTCCTTATTCGGTCTATTTATAACCAGTATCTATAATGAGAGTGTGGTCTGTCTCCATGGTTACCGGTGTTCATTTCATAACTATAGCCACTTCTCCTTGTTAGACCTTATCTGGAAGGCCCATTCTTGCATATTCCAACAGCAGCCAAGGGAGCTAGCTCTCTTGGTTATGCGGACTGGGTCCGATCCTAAAAAGCTGTTTATATGAACTGTTTTTATGAACGGTTTTATTGGATAGGATATGATTACTGTACTGGCAATATTATATGGTCGCAGTGAGGCCATGAAGCGTTACATTGGCACATGTTTACCGCACGTAGGGCGTTACATGCAAAGTCGCACAGGAGCCGTTACACAGGTTTCTATATTGCCGCAGTCCTTTTTTTGCTATTGGCGCATCATTTTTTGCAAACTGCAATGAAAAGATCGCCGCACCCCGCCGGACGCGCGTTACGAACGCAACGAAAATTTGTCGCACTAGCCTGGTCACGCGTTACGCCGCACCCCCCTGCGTTACGCGGCAACATATATTGCCAGTACGGTATGTTGAATAAACGAGGTTTGTGTCAATGGGAGATTGACTTTCAGTTTTTACGAGTTGATTCTAAATTTAAATAGTGGTATTTTATAAACAGTATTTATTGGGTCAAAAGCCAATAAATACTGTTTTTAATACTCCTTTTTAGGGAAAAGTGGAGTGCTACATGGAAAAGTGCAGTGGTATTTATTGAGTCAAAGCAAATTTATTTGAATTGGATATTGTTGATGGTGTGGTCACTAATGAGTGAGGGTGTTTATCAACGGTCAATATATTACACTATATAATTTTTATAGTCTACAATCATGCAGGTGCTTTATTTGTATGGCCAAGAGTGTAGTCATACCCTAGGAGTAACCTGATACGTCCGGTGGTGATACTCTACGTTTTTTTCTAACGTAATTGCGTAATGCGGAACCTCTCTAATGACGTATTATGTATGTTCATGATCAGATGGGTAGAGCTCGGCCGGGGTTCTAGCCAGGTAAAAATTACTAAAAAATAAGGGGATGCTACAAAAGTAGTACAGTACCCCAGGGAGTCATAGCATCAAGATTAGACTAGGCTAGGGAGAGGGCAAAGGACAATAGACCCGGAATGATGTGCATTTTGACCCCGGATTTGGAAGTTCTATTATTATTATTATTGAAAAGAATTCGGGTGGACACACCCATTCCCATAGCGCTGCACATCACATCCGAACCAGTTCCGTTATTTTTACAACGTTTCGGCACTTGGCCATCGTCAGGTAATAACAATGAATACCGAAACGTTGTAAAAATAACGGAACTGGTTCGGATGTGATGTGCAGCGCTATGGGAATGGGTGTGTCCACCCGAATTCTTTTCACAGATGAAGCTGCAGGAAGCCTCAGCCCTTCTTCAAATTATTATTATTATTAATTCAACATCTCCTGGCTCGTCAGAAGACTGCCAATATATTTGAGAAGTCGGGTGGTAGCCAACCACGGCGAACTGAATAATAAGGAGAGAAACAAAGAGAGTACTATGTGATACATGGTCTATGCAACTCGCGATTGCGATTGCGGTCTTGACCTGCTGACCCAATCATCTGTCCCCACAGCTACAGGATACCGCGATTCCGCGGCCACGCAATTTTCCGCGTTATTGGCTGTTGTCCGCGTTTTCGAGAGATTTTGCATAAAACCCGAGTTATTCATGGAAATGGAAAAGAAAACAATACAATCATGATGTTGAAAATGTAGTTCAAAGTCGTACCGGTGCATGCGTTTGTACTTGTACAACAAAGTTGTATACTTGCATGAAACTGCATGCTAAAGATTTAATTTAAAAGTTGTACAAATGACCGAGAATTTGTGCACAATGACCGCATTATACTGCATATTTGCCGCATAATCCCGCATAATGGCCTGTTTTCGCCCGCGTAATTATGCGCATAATTTTAGGATTTCATCCGCGTTATTCTGTGGGGACAGAATCATGAATGTTCTCCAGCTCCCAGCGGCTCTCTCAAGTCGTTTGCATTCTTTATCCAATGTGCCTAATCTGTCCATTCTATACATCCTCACTGCACTCATAACAGCAAGGGCCGTCTTCAGGAAAGAAGGCCCGATCTAGACTTGACGAGATTACCGTAAAGTACCGTTGATCCGCCCCCACGCCATGTCGCTTTTCAGCTGGGTTTTCGGCAGGGGGCGGGAATTAGATAAAGGCTGTCAAGTGCAGTACGGTGTACAACAACGTAGAGGATCAGACTCGATGTGCTGGATTGTGCACATGTTCATCCTGGATTGGCAAGTGTTATGTACAGCAGTGCATGCATCGGTTCAACATCGTATTTCGTTGTATTCGCCGAAGTCGCTTCACAGGTAGAAAATAGACAGGGGGCAGGAATTAGAGAGGGGGCGAATCAACGGTACTTTACGGTATATACATGTACGTGACAAGTTATGAGTACGAACTACGAACACTCTGCCAAAAGGGTGAAATCTGTGAGTGATGAAAATGTCTCTAAAATCAACATAATTATAATCGCCCACACCCACAGCATGGTACATGTACTCGTACTACGGTGATGATGGTAGCATGACTCTGATATTGGCGGGAAAGTGGTGCAGTAGTCAGCGCAGTGATGTCATGTGATGTACATAGGACGGACGGCGGCACTGCTGCTGCACTGCTTGGCGTGGCGGGCAGTGGTGTAGCGTGTTGCACAGGTGTGGGAGGTTTTCAGACTGCAATGACGCCTTGAAATAGTGTGAGGTGAGATTGGCATACAAAAACTAAAAAGTCCTCACCGCTCAACTCCCCACATCCCTTCCTGAAATTAAACTTGTCACACTATTCCTATGAAATGTTCAAATTTGAAACTCGGATGTTGAGCCATAAATAAATGTAAGAAGGAAAAGGACATATCATGTGGATACAAGTTAAGAGCAACTCTCCATCACTGCAACTGGACACTATAATTATACAGTCAGAAAGTGCAATAACTAGGCACAAAACTGACAGAGTACTGGGACATTCGACGTCCTGACACCTAGCTTCAACACATCTCCGTAGCGCTAACCGACAGCCTTCCAACTTGGAAGGTTCAAGCCGTTTTGGAAAGACCAAAGAGGTTATTGCACTTTCTGACTGTATATAGTATCCAGTTACAGTGATGGAGAGTTGCTCTTAACTCGTATCCATATGTCCTCTTACAAATGTTCAAATGCGCACAGTTAAAAAAATATATTCATTGGTTTGAGGGAAAGATGCAAACGGGAAAAGTCTGAAGAAGAAAATGACTGTCATCACCTGCAGGACTCGAACCAGGGACCTTTGCTCGAGATATTTCTCAATTCAATAACTACCGGGTCATTCATCAAGGGAGTGGGTTCTAACTTCTCAGGTACCCAGCCCAACCGTTTGACCTCTAGATTACGCCATAACTAGAGTCAACTCCTGACATAACGAATACCATTGTGCAGGAACATTAGTTCTATTGCCGAAGTTTGCTATACCAGAAATGCACACGCGCGCGCGCGCGCGCACACACATACGCACACACACACACTTGTACTTTTTGCTCACTGCCAAAACTGGTCACGTGGGTCTCCCCGGGAGAGGGGAGAGAGATTCAAAAGGAATCTTGGAAAGATGACTCAATTGGCTATTGAACCGCCAAACGGCCGACACCCCCTGAAATCCCCTAAACTCTGGGTGGACTTGAAAATGATCCCACTTATGGGCTCATCACACCTCAGTAAGTGGGTGAGGACAAGGTGCAGAAAAAAGGATCGACGGCATCAGGGTATCCGTCCCGGGATCCAACTGCAGTTACCCCTGCCCCCAGTGAAGGTAATACTTGCTACTAGTGTGGGTCACACACACACACACACACACACACACACACACACACACACACACACACACACACACACACACACACACACACACACACACACACATACATGCGCACACACACACACACATACACGCGCGCACACACACACACACACACACTATACAAGCAACACGTCATTACTGGCATGTGGTCCATGACTGTATTGCACTCAGTTACCATGCAGCCCTACAAGAAATGGTTCGATACAAAGGGTCAACTGTGGATGGGTTCAAACAGGGGTACGGCCAATGGTTCGCTATATCACCCAATTTGCTACTAGTATAATGCGAGTTTGTTGGAGTCGACTGTGGATTGAAGTCTTACGCAGTCCACTTATACACCATATCCAGTGGAAGAAATCAATCTCTGCAGCTCTACTGGAGTTGCTTCCTCCGCACAATCATCAAGCGACTGATCTGATCTGAGCCAGTGATCATGATGCTCGTCAGAAAGCATGTCCACTTATAGTAGTGTGATGTCAGTTGTAGCTCCTGTGCACTAGCCTTGAAGGGACCTTCAAAATGTTGTCTCTGTCATCAGTTGTGGCCGCCTTAAAAAATAAAAATAAAAATAACCTACGTGGAGATAATAATTTTAATATAGCTATGAATAGGATGAAGGCCGCAGACATCACGCAACTACGTTACTTGTTTGACATGTATTACTGTGTATTTTCTGGGTTTTCAATAATACTTTTGTTATAAAATACACAGTAAAATACATGTCAAACAAGTAACGTAGTTGCGTGATGTCTGCGGCCTTCATCCTATTCATAGCTATATAAAAATAAAAAGTAAATTATCGTGTCCGTTCCCGAAGGGAACTCACGACGGCCGCCAACACCCGGTAAACCCTAGGTGGTCGCCTTATCCATGGCTAATTGACTGGAAATAGCATCCCTTAGTCCTGGTTGCAGTGGTCTTCTACAAGTTCTAGGACAGGTGGTCGCCTTGGCAGATTTTACTGTACATACATGTATTGCTGCTGTACATCATTCATGCTGTACTGCTGTTAAAGGGGAAGTTAAGGCAAAAATTAAAATTTCACCAGTTGTAGTCTTCGGGGTGCTGAGTCGAATGGTCTTGGTCCGAGGAAGCTGAGACGCTCCCTTCCTACTTGAATCCCAATCGAACTCGCGCACTTCCACCGAAACTGGGTGACTGCGCCCTACTAGATGGGGATTTGTATGCAAAATGTCACTAAAAGCGCCATTTCGTTCTTATAAAAGCATGGATGACCGCCATTGGCCCATATGTTGTAGTCTTTTGGACGCTGAGTCGACTGGTTTTGGTCCGAAAAGGCTGCGATGCAGCGTTCCTTCTCTACTCCCAATCGAACATGGTTGAAGAAGCGGTCACGTGGTCCTGGGTGCCCAAATCACCTGGTCACCACGCCAGCAGGTGACAACTTTCACACCACGGTTCAACTCGAGTTCAACTCAAGCATGCAAGTGACAGGACTGCACCCAAAAAAGGCCAAACAGGCTAGTAAGTTGTACCCTGCAGGCACGGTGACCAGCTGACTGGTGTACGCAGGAGCACGTGACCGCTTCTTCAACCATGTTCGATTGGGAATAAAGGAGGAACGCCGCATCGCAGCCCTTTCGGACCAAAACCAGTCGACTCAGCGTCCAAAAGACTACAACATATGGGCCAATGGCGGTCATCCGTGCTTTTATAAGAACCAAATGGCGCTTTTAGTGACATTTTGCATACAAATCCCCATCTAGTAGGGCGCAGTCACCCAGTTTCGGTGGAAGTGCGCGAGTTCGATTGGGATTCAAGTAGGAAGGGAGCGTCTCAGCTTCCTCGGACCAAGACCATTCGACTCAGCACCCCGAAGACTACAACTGGTGAAATTTTAATTTTTGCCTTAACTTCCCCTTTAACATGTTGTGAACATTGACATCCGTTGAGAAGTCAAGCGGCCACGGGGCCCTGGTCTTGCAGCCGCGAGCACTGCTGGTCCATGTGTTACAGTGGTTACGTCAACTACAGTGAATGTACGTGAACTACAGTGAATGTACGTGAACTACATGTATACAGTGCATGTACACGCTAAAATCAGAACGGGCGCCGGCCCCGGTCATCCCATCGAGTTTCAATGCCCACGACAGTAGTAGATCTACGGGGAGGACAGACTGAGGGCTAGCCGTGCAATGGCATAGATTAGAAGAAGATCGGTTTGGTAGTACTAAATAACACCATGATTGCACCACCTTACCCAGGCCGGTACATATTGCAAGCTAGGATCTAGTCTAGATGGTGCACACTTGAACCAGCCAACACACCCCTTGGATAGGTGAGTGCTCCTGCTGTTCACAGCATGCACAGTGCAATGTACTGAAGTTGGTATGATCAATGTTCATCATCTACACACAATGTGGGCATACTACCCTGGTCTACATGCACTAGGCTGTCATGATGTAGAGGTATGATGTCATGATGTAGAGGTATGATGTCATGACCTTATGTCTGATATATAAGGTATGGGACGGGGTGCTTATCTTTGAAATGGCAAAACTGGATGCATGGCTCGCGGACCATGGAACTTCTAGTAGTGTTGAACAAAATGGGTGTCAAAGAAAACGGGTATTCCGCGGAGTGAGCACTACGTCGCCGCTGCTGCTGCAGCTGCGGCTGCAGTCTACCAAATGCCAAAGCAAAGTGCAATGGTGCAAGCAGGATTTGGATTGGCAATACATTGTACATTACTGCAGTGCTGCTCAATGAAATCCAGTCGAGTTTCTCAAGTGCACGCCGGGCGTTGCGCAGCCCTAGACCTGAGAACACTGGGCGGCGAGATGGTGCACGGCGCAGACTTGAGTGCCACGGCTGGATTTCATTGAGCAGCAGTGTGCGACTGGCTGCGGTCTCACCAGCCGAGGTCTAACACTGCTCTCTATCTATATTGCACTCTGCTTGCAACGTCCAATGTTCGCCGCGTCAGGTCCGAACTTGTCTGAATGCAGTACGGTCCATGCCTGAAGGTGTGACATGCTCACTGGCTCCTGCTTTCATTATCTGATGCTCGCCCCGGCAAATCTGCTGACCTCTCGTCTCGATCCAGTGACGCACACTTGAAGCCATGAGGTGCTCACGGGACGAACATACGTGGCTCGCACGTTACTACTAGTGTGCAGATTCAGGTTTTAGGCACGTTGAGCAGAGCGGCGGCTTGTCCAGTACACATGTCGCCAGCCTGTCAGATTTGCTGCGCACCAGTGCACACCAGTGCAGCACGTCTGGTCGGACATGTCGCCCAAGTCAATGTGAGAGTACGCCGCTGTATGGTCCCCATTGCCTCACATGACCAGTCCACCACTGCCGTGCGCATGATGCCAGCACTAGCAAAGGATGCTAATTGACATACTAGTACTGCATTATGGCCAGTTCACAGTCCAACGCTGTATGCATACATGATGTTAGCGCTAGCAAAGGATACTAATTGACTTGCATGCTGCTTCATACGACTAGTTCACCACTGCCACTGCCGTGTGCATGATTCCAGCACTAGCACTGAAGGATGCTCATTGGTCTGTATGGTCACATTGACTCACATGCTGCTTCATATCTACGCCTATCGGTCTAGTCCACCACTGCTGCGTGCATGATACCAGCTCAGCACTTGCAAAGTACACGACTCGTGTGCTGCTATCGTGACTAGTCCGCCACTGCTGCAGTGCGTGCATGACACCAGCTCAGCACTTGCAAAGTACATAGCTCGTGTGCTGCTATCATGACTAGTCCGCCACTGCTGCAGTGCGTGCATGACACCAGCTCAGCACTTGCAAAGTACACGACTCGTGTGCTGCTATCGTGACTAGTCCGCCACTGCGGTGTGCATGACGCCTGCAGCTCAGGACAAGCACCGGATGCTCACTTGTCTAGACAGCCTGTCCCCGTACTGGACATGCTCACGCCGAGGGACACTTGCATATCGCCATCGGATGGTGAGGATGCATTGCTCTGCAAACACACAAAGATGAAAAAAAGGAGTACCGGTAACAGAAAACAACCCAGTTACACAAATAGAACACGTCACTGACATGTGGTTCGAAGCTCTCTCCCTGCCTCCCTCCTCTCTCTCTCTCTCTCTCTCTCTCTCTCTCTCTCTCTCTCTCTCTCTCTCTCTCTCTCTCTCTCTCTCTCTCTCTCTCTCTCTCTCTCTCTCTCTCTCTCTCTCTCTCTCTCTCTCTCTCTCTCTCTCTCTCTCTCTCTCTCTCTCTCTCTCTCTCTCTCTCGTTGCCTAGGTACTGCTTACTGTAAAGTGAGAAACTTTCGCTGGAGACAAAATGTCGCTATTTTCTTGATGAACCTACTTTTGCAACTATAAATCGCCGCAAGCTGCTCTGTGCATTGTTCTGGGCAATATAAGATCCAACTGAAGAGGTTGAATCGCGAAAGCTTCTCATCGTGAACCAATGCAATTCCTAGAAACTCAAAAATTCTCACGCAGCAAAAGTCTCTCGCTTTACCGTACTCAAAGTCAAATGACCCGTACTATGCGAGTGGTGTACACTGCTCGTGTACCATACTGCAGGGTCCTCAACACATAGTACAGTGTACTAGTGTAACACTCTCTTAGTACGTACCCGCGGTAAGACGTACACCTGGCTTGTACAGTCTGTTTGTACAGTCCTTTTTTGGCGCATGGCACACAGGGTTTCCTATCATCAAGAGTACATAACCCCCCAGAGTGTGCAACGCCGATCCAGCTCTGTGTAGGGTCTTGGTCGAGCGGAATCGGATCTTCTGATGTCATGCGTACACTTCACACCAGCGCAAGGCCGGTCTCGAGGCAGGGCACCATTGTTTTTGATCCAAGAGTACCCGCGACTCCCCGGGTTCCCTTCAGATGTGTACGGTAATATGACGCAAAGATCCGATTCCGCTCGACCAAGACCCTATGCAGAGCTGGATCTGGCGTTGCACACTCTGGGGGGTTATGTACTCTTGCTATCATACATGTATTTGCAATTACAAATGTGTACAGGTACGAAGTACTAGTACTCTGATAAGATAGTCTAACTTATGTACAGAGTAGCGCACTCTTGGGGTTATGGACTCTTGATGGTGGAGTGTTGAGTATGCTTGCGCACCAGGTCATGTACTCATGACAGAAAGCGTGAGTTTCAAAATCAGGAGAAAATGTTGAACTGTCACTGCTGGGATGACAACTACCAAGAGTACATACCCCCCCCCCCCCCAGAGTGTGCAACGCCTGATCCAGCTCTGCATAGGGTCTTGGTCGAGCGTGATCGGATCTTTTGATGTCATGCGTACACTCCACACCAGCGCAAGGCCGGTCTCGAGGCAGGGCACCGTTGTTTTTGATCCGAGAGTACCCGCGACTCTCCGGGTTCCCCTCAGATGTGTACGGTTTATGACGCAAAGATCCGATTACGCTCGACCAAGACCCTATGCAGAGCTGGATCAGGCGTTGCCCACTCTGAGGGGTTATGTACTCTTGCAACTAGACCATGGCTTAGTTGTAGAGCATCGTTTGGCCATAAGCGAGGGTCCCTGGCTCGAGTGCTGGTGGTGACAGTCGATTCTTTCCTTCAGACGTCTCCCGTTTTCAACTCCCCCTCAACCGTATCACTACTGGTAAGCTATATGCAGGGTGGTTTATACTGTACCGGCATTTGACTGGAAATCTAGCACATGCTGCAAATCTACTGTAAATATACATTTCGGCAGTTTTTTAAATTTCGGCTATACTGTAAATATACAAATTTTCGGCAGCTACAGGTCGTCCCTCGTTAATACATAATCTCTGGGACTTGACAAATGTTATGTATTAACGGGGTTTATGTACTAAACGAAAGTGTACATAACTTGCTTGTGTACCAGAATTTTTCACTTTTTTCTACTTTTCTGAGTGTTTCTTGCTACCATGACTAGGCAGCGAGATATTCTTGATTCCCTCGATATAACATAAAAATTATGTTATACCGGTCACGGTTAGCGAAGATTCTACAGTTTGCATGACACATGCCCAGCCGGCTGGGTTATACAGGCACGGCTAGCCGCGCCTGTATAGTAACTCCAAAAAAACCGAGCTTTGTCGGTTTGTGATGTGCGCTCTGATTTCTGAGCTAATAGCGTCCACAAGTAGAAACTAGAACACGATGTGCCTCCACTGGAAGGCCAAAAGACCAACAAATTATGTACTATTGAGGTATGTGGCATGCGAGTACGGAGAAATGTTATGTACTAACGGGGTTTATGTACTAACCGACAAAATTTGTATGGAAGTAACCACGTTTCGTCCGGGACTTGAGATTTCTTATGTACTAACGGGGTTTATGTACTAACCGGACTCGTATTAACGGGGGACGACCTGCATTTAATTTCGGCTATATTCGGCACTGACCCAAAACGCCTAAATTAAAACGCCGATGAAATTTTTCACAGCATCTGTCGCACTATACCATGCCCTCTACCCCACGCCGCAAATAAATCGCAGCCGAAATGTCAAAAATCGTGAAGTGCCGAAATTTTGCAGCGCCGAAATTTTGTATATTCACAGTATTCGGCACCCACCCAAAAACGCCGAAATTAAACGCTGCTGAAATATTTCACATTGGCTTTATTGATGTACTAGTATTGCCCCCGTGCCGAGAATAAGACTGCTGAAATGTTGAAAAGCGTGTGAAACGCCGAAATGTTGCACCGCCGAAATGTTGTGCAATTATAGCATGCTCTACAAAAGAGGAAAATTCCCTTTAGCCAGCGGATGGGGCTCAACACAACAATCGCCTGACGATTGCATTGCGCAAGAAACCCGGAGTTGCGACGAACTCTGCAAACCTCCTTTGTGCCGTTTGTGTACTGTATGCTCTACAAACTGCACTCGTTACGACACCGGGACTCTGCCAACCGGATTATGGTTGTAGTCAGGAGCACTATGCGTCCTCGCCTTGTAACATGCTGTCAAAATCGAAAACATGTTAGACATCTTACCTGCAAGTTCTCGATGCTCTCCGTGCGCAGTGAGTTGATTGCCCTGACCTGCGTTAGGCTCAGGCTGGTCATGAAGTGCTCAAACTGGTACATGCGCGGCTGACTCAGACCCAGCGAGTCCGTCTCCTCCGTGTCACCGTCGTCGTCGTCTTTGCTCGTCGTCGTCATGGCGACGCCACCGCTATCGAAGTGGCTCTGGCTGCTGGCACGGCCGGAGTCGCTACACGCCTCCGACGACGAGGAAACCGACCACTGTGGCGATATGCTATGGCGGTGGTGCCCCTGCGGGTGCGGTGCGCCGAGTTTCAGCTTCCCAGACGGTATGGAGTACTTCTTGCAGAAGCGTGCGTTGAGTTGCCGCCGATCGCCGCCGCCACTGCGTTCCGTCACATGGGCAAACGGCATGCCGCTGCCGTCCACAAGCCCGTCGGTGTACGCCGCCAGGCGAATCGGCCGCTCCTCCGCGTTGACTTCTCTGGACTTGGTGAAGTCCTTCCCGAGCGAGGATTCCGGTGA
The DNA here is from genome assembly GCF_964019385.1 of Sycon ciliatum. NCBI lineage: Eukaryota > Metazoa > Porifera > Calcarea > Leucosolenida > Sycettidae > Sycon > Sycon ciliatum. The sequence goes on along the minus strand of NC_088648.1, from coordinate 16,572,712 downwards.
GCTGTTGCGAAGAGACGATCGGCGCTGCAGGCGCGTTATCAGGTCCGCAGAGGCCGAGCGCTTGAGCATGCCGAAGAGCGACTGACCGTGCGTCTTCTTGCCGTGGAGCTCATCGCGTAGCAGGCGCGCCATGTGCGGCTCGCTCCCCGAGGCTCGGCAGGCGCCCTGCGAGCGCGACCATGCTGCGGGCGTCGCGTTGTGCGACGCGTCCGAACTGGTCACGTGGTGGCCGGCGCTCTCGGCCACGTCCACGTGCGAATAGTCGGAGCTCAAGCTTTGGGCGAGGCTCATGCCGCCGCTCAGAGAGCTCTCGAGCGCCTTCTGCCGGTGCGGCTGGCCGTCATGGCGCGTCGAGGACCGCCGGCGAATGGACCACTTCCGCCGCGGCTTGCGGTTGGGATCTGCAGAGCTAGAGCTGGGCTGATTGGCTTCAGCGGACATGGGTCCTGGCGCCTGTGTTTTCGCTGGTTCCGAATCTGCCTCGTCTTCCTCGGGCTTGTCTTGGAGGCGCCCGTTGCGCACGGCACTCCGCACACGCTTCCAGCTGGGTGTCCTGGTGGTGCTAGCGCCCCGTGGCCGCTGCGTCATGGGATCAGCCTCATCCGACAGCTCGGTATTATGAGTGGCACGACGATCTACCAGGTGTGACAATGGTCCTTGCGATGGCGGTGAGGCACCTTCCTCCTCCAGGCTCTGGCTTCCCACGCGCCGAACGAGCATGGACCTCTGGCTGGACGCATTGCTGCTGACCGTGGTGGCGTTGTTGCAGCGAAGTCCGTCGCTACCACCGCGCACGTCCAGAATTTCGTTGAGCTGCCTGCAGCGCTCTTGCCGGTACTGTGTCGAGCGGATGCTGGGCTTACGGCACGGCTTGTTATTGGCAACATGGTGCCTCGACCAGGCGCCTTTGTCGGACACGTCTTCGGACGGCGTGCTTCTGACGAGCGTCGAATTGCGCTGCGGAGGCCTCCTTGGCCCCGTCTGGTAGTGCAGAGGATGATGCTGCAAAGCAGAGATCAGCACAACAACCCAAAACGTCAGATACATGGAGCTAAAAACGAGGCGTACCAAAAAAACGTCCGTATTCCGGCACCAAATTGACGGCGAGCGAATTCACTTGCATATTGTCACGCAGACTTCAATTGCTTCATGTACTTTTTTTCAGTATTTCAAACAGAGTCACATGGGCGAGTAATATTTTATGACCAATGGCACTGCAGTGATGTGGCGACAGAGCTACAAGTACTACTGCCAGTAACACAAGCCAGGCACAGCGGGATTGTGGACTGGACCTTGCTATAGTGATTTCAATGAAGTCTGGAAGTTTGAAGAATCGCTCTGCTTGCCATAATTATAATAACATAAGCAGCTCAAGACCAACTTCGAAGAGATGTCTACACGGTCTCTTGCAGACTGCTGAGCAGTTTGAATGCCCAGGTCTGCGTCGCGGTGATTGCAAGACAACGCTCTAGATTAGATCTGTAGTAAGCTAGCTGGGATATCATGCATACACACTTTAAGCTAGCTGGGATATCATGCATACACACTTTGCCGGGCAAGGACAAAACACGGTCAACACATGGAGCATGATGGCATGCAGGCATTTTTCTGTTCTGTAAACCCACTCACACACAATGGCGGGAAACAGGCACTGCGGAAAATCAAACACCGCACTTTCCCTCTGGTTTGAAATGAACATTCGTACACAACTGGAGTTCATGCGCCAACATTTTGAGATCGCGTAGGTACTGGAACGAATCGAGCAAAAACGGCTGGGCTTGCACGAGAAATTGTAGGTTTGAGCGCATGCTTTCAGAGCGTGATGGAGGAAAATTACGTAATGAAGGCAGCGCGCCGCGCACCGACCCATAACCACAGTTGCATACTCTTGTTTATGCACTCACTTGCTTGGTACCAAATACAGTCATGCACGGTACATTTACACCCTGCAAATAATCAATAATAAATATTTATTATGTACCCAATCTAGTACATGTAGCCGTGTAGGTCTATGACTGTATCATATGTATGTACTCTTTACACACTGCTATATGTACTCTTTACACACTGCTAAAATTATTTATGGCGATAACTAACCCACTTCACACAAACACTTATTTCTACAAGTTTTGTTTCATCATCCCTGCCTGGCCAGTGCTGGGGAGGGCCAGGAAAGCTAGCTCAACCACACAACTCCAGCTGTCCAGCGAAATGAGCTATTCTGGGGAGATCGAATTACCAAGTCGGTAAGAAACACAGCATTTCCTTTGCGCTAATTCGCTCCTCTCAGTGTTCAGCTAAGTTGTTGTTCTGTTGCCAGTGTTGGTGCTTTTGCGGAACAAGAAACAGAAATGCTACAGCCACAGGCTGGCTACGCGGCTCGGCAGAACACTCAGCATTAGACAGATGTCACTTACAAGTTTCCGTCCTTGCTGTCCGTACACAGCATTCGTGCACGTCGACGACATGTGCAGCATTCGTCCGCTCAGCGACAGCGGTGGCGACGCTAGACTTTCCATGTTCCCAGGAGCTAGCTAGCTGTTGACCTGGACTGCTGCTGCCAGGCAAGCAGAAATGATGCAGATCAGAAACGCAACAGCAGAGGGCAGAAGAGGGGCAGTCCGCTGTTCAGACTGACTCTTCCTCGTTCAGACGGTGTCCACCACAGTTCTGCGACAGTCGAAGCCGATACTGCTGCATCAACGCACACTGGCTATCTACCGGACAACTAATACTTACTAGTAGTAGGTCTACTTCCTCACAGAGTGCAGCGGAAACTCTTTCGCTCGTGACATTCAGGTCAGGCTGTTCTGGTGCGGAAAGCTCGGGATAAAATTATTTTGTGTGGCGAATCGGCACATCTCTGCGTGAGATTAGCAGGGATCACGATATCAGTTGCTTACCAGATTTCCACTGATATGCTAGCAGGCCTGGCTCGAGCTCGTGGGGCATTACTGGGGCATGATGTGGTCGAGCCTGGGCTTGGGGCTAGGCTGTAGGTCTACTGTAGTACTGACGAGTGAGGTAGATCTGCGCGTGTGCTTCTCTTTCTCACGTGCTCAAACATTGACGACTTCTTATTCAGTGCTAGTGTGAAGTCCAGCGTCCTCACTCACTTCCACTTTCCAGCGTTCCACGCCAACTAGACTGCCGATTGCTGGCCTGTCGCTGCCTGATGAGAGTGATGCCGCTCTTGACCTTGCCGTTCGAATCCCCCTATAACTAGTAAGTATTAGTTGCCACGAGCTCACGGGCACTTTGAGCAGAGTGTTTAACTCCAGCACAGCCTGGAATCCCTTCGCTTGAGTTAGCCTGGTCTGTCACCAAGGCAGGCAGGGCAGCACCGATGAACGCTCCTTGGCTGCAGTGACCATTCCCTGGAAGGACGCGTTGTAACGTTTTGTGACAACCCGCGCAACCCGAACCGGCAAACTCGAATCGGAGCGAATAACAGCTGAGCTAGACCGGTATTCGCCGCTGAAATGAGTGCCCAGCAAGAAGTGATGAGCTGCAGCAACATCGAACACACACCTGCGAGCCACTGCTTCTTTCGAATGCTCGCCCATGCGTCAGTCCAGGGGCTGATGGCGAAGTGACGAACCAGCAACCTTGTACACGTTGTGTTGTACGGCGAGGAGGGGAAGAAAGCCACCAAGCATAGCTACTTTGTAGCTGCGTACATACATGTACACAGGCATGCCATTGGCATTGTACCGTACTGCAGTCATGTAGTAGATCTTCATGACATGCCAGTGGACCTGCCTGTACTATTACTACTCACACTATGCCAGCTCAAAAAAAAGCCTCAATGACTTATGAAGTTATGTGCCCAAAAAAGCAAAGGAACAGCTATGTTCGAAGGCTTACCGCATACGGCAGTGCACCTACAAAGGCTACATGTACGTCCGTCCTTCCAACTCACGCGGCAGTCGTAGCTAGCATTGTTTACGACTCTTGTCTTGGCCATGCATGGACTCATGGCTTATTTTTAGAATGTTACACAGCAGACTCCGTAGAGGACTTTCAGATTTGTTGTAAGTCCGAGTTTCATGCCGCGAGGCATTCCGTTGTCTGGTGATTATCTTGTGGCAGTTACAATAAAACTACTTCGAACAAACAAACCACAACAAACCTGAAGTCCTGGACGTCCTGTGCACATGTGAGTCTGCTGTCTGCTGTGCTGTACAACAACAAACAACAACAATCTAGTACATGTCATTGCTATTTGTATTGTACAAATGTCGTTATTAATTATTATTGTACAGAGTTCATGGCACTGCACTGGTCCGGTGCACATAAATCATAACTACTTCACGTAAAAATAATAACTGCACACGAGCTTGTTTTGCAAGTCCTCGCCCTGGCCGGCTGGCCGGCCTTGGCCTTGGCAGGTATTTTAATGCTCGAAAAATTGGCAGATTCTGCTAGAAAAGCAGGTGGCAGAATCGTACCAACCTTAGTTATAACAGGCACTTGCATCAACACACTGGTGGCTGGGTGGTCAAGATAGGTGCTTGGGAATCTTATGGTTGCAGATTCGATTCCTGCTGAAACTTCCTTGAACTCCTCCATTTCTTTATCTACACACCAAACATGAAACGTACCAGAAAAAGTACCAAAGTTTGCCAATTTTCCGCCGGCGATAATTAATAGCACGTAGAAGTCTTCCATGGAACATCCACCCGTCCTTTTTACTCCTTCATGGCGTCAGGCTTCACTGCATGCACAGTACGTACCATAGATATACCGACTCTTGCGATCGAATTCAGCCCTCACTTCAATTCAGGCTGTGTTTTAATACATATTATGGCGTTTCAACCCGGGTTGAGTTCGACCCGGGTCAGATTTCAACCCGCCATGTGCACAATATGAATGGCGCGTTTTAATACATGACGCATTGCGCTTGACCCGGGTTGAAATTTCGCCCCGGGTTGATTTCAACCCGCCCCCCAAGGCCAAGGCCAAGGGGAGGGTTGAAATCAACCCGGGTCAAGAAAATCGTACACACGTACTTCTGTGCGTATCTCGCGCCAGGTTTGAACCAGGGAGTAGTACAATTATTGTACTACTCCCTGGTTTGAACAGCACTGCAGATGCAAATTTCGCGCGAACGGATTCACGTGACCATACAGGACTGTAGAAGTGGACTTTTGGCGGCATATCAGTATTTGACCCGGGTCAACTGTCTTCATGTAAACGCTCACCTCTTTTGTCTATCGTACAGACTTTCAACCCGGGCTGAACTCGACCCGGGTTGAAATTTCTCATGTCAACACAGCCCACAAGTAGATGATCTACGTGGCGCGAAGGGGTAAAAAGGACGTCTGGATGTGCGATACTACACACGAAAATTTGTAGAGTTCAACATGCTAGCAAAAGTACATCACGTACTCTTGATACTAGGAAGTAGAATAGGAACACGAGGCCTTTGCGGATAATGCCGCCAGAAAAATTGGCAGAATTCGGTACTTTTTCTGGTAAGTTTCATGCATGTTTGGTATGTGGATAAAGAAATGGAGCAGAATTCGAGGAATTGCCCGCCATAAGGTTTGTATGGTTCTGCCAATTTCACTGCTTTTCGAGCAGAATCCGCCAATGCCTAGTCCACATGGTCCATGGTGCATACCGTAGTGCCGGTGACGCGGTGTGTATTGTGCCCGGCCGGAAGTTTCACTACCGGATACCCCTCCCGAAGCGTTTGGTATTTAGCGGATTAAAAAGAAGGAGAAGAACTCAAGGAAGTGTCTGCCACACGGTTTGCACGGTTCTGCCAATTTTCGACCAGAATCTGCCAATTGTTCGAGCATTTATTCGCCAAGGTCTACTGACTGTAGTTTCAGTAATTGCATTACTGCATTACTAGTATGTCACATAATTGTTATTGCATCATCATCTCGTGGCAAGCAAGGCCAATATTGAATGAGAGAGGGGTGATAGCCAACCACGGCCAAATCAACAAAAGAAAAGTAGTAGACTGTGACATACATGTATAAGAAAGAAGAAAGAAAGGAGATAACTCAAGAGATACGAATTACACAGTGGCCCAGAACAAGTGAATGCCTAGCGAAGTAAAGTAGCAAAAGTGGAAAGTGTTTGGCAAGTCTTGAGGTCCTGTGACAGCAACGACCAATGTGTATGTGCCAAAAATAGAGGGGACTTCAGAAGAGTGGCTGTGCGAGAGATAGGGAAGCAGAGAGAGTTTCGGGTAGCTGAGGAGTGAGGACTGATGAAACCAGTTAAGTTAAGGACGAATTTTATGAATTAGTTTACATGATGAAAGTCTGAGCCTGTTAGAGAGAGGGCAGCTGGATGCGATAGCATAGACAGTATGAGAGGGCGTCAAACGGGGAATAGCAAAGACAGCGCGAATTAAGCGACGATATGTGACTTCGAGACGATTCGTGAGCGATGTGCTGATGCCAGCCCAAATGGAGGAACAGTAGTCAAATACAGGCGGAACATAGCATTTATACAGCATTAAACGGCAATCACGGGGGAAATGAGATAAGTGAGAGGAGAGGAAGCCAACAATAGAACTTGCACGTTTCTTCAGGTACGTAATGTGGGGATCAAAGGACAGATGCTGATCCAGGATAATCCCAAAGTGTTTGTGCTGATCGACTATTGAGAGACAGGTACGGAAACGTGAAACGTGAAAGGCGAGGGACTTAATACAGACCAGTCACTATTGTTGGGACGAGGAGTAAAGCAGAGAATAGCGGTTTTAGATGCGTTTGGCTTCAGCTTCCACGAACACACTAGCGGCGGCCAATCATGTAGTGATATTGTAAACGTTCCCAGAAAGCCCGAATGCTCTTAGCTTACCGAGTATATCTCTAGTCCATGCCGAGTCGAAGGCCTTGCTAAGATCAAAGAAGCAGAGCAAGCGAAATTGTCGAGTGTCCTTGGATTGATGTAAGGCCTGTACCAAACGCAACAGCTGCCAAGACGTGGAGTCCCCACGACGAAAACCGGACTGGGAAGGACTGAGGAGAGGGTTCACATGAGGATAGACATGATCAAAGACTGCACGTTCACAAAGTTTGGATATAGTTGATAAAAGAGAAATAGGCCGGTAGTTGGTTGCTTAAGCGCGAGACCTTGTTCTTATATATGGGTGTGACTATTGAGTGCTTCCAAAGGGAGGGAAATACGCCAGTAGAAAATGTCATGTTGAAAAGGAGACTAAGGGGGTACGCAATTGCTGGAGAAAGAAGTCGAAGAAGCTCATCATCATGACTGATGCCATCAACGCCTGTGGCCTTCTTCAGCTTTAATTAACTAATATATTTCTTGATGCGGGAGGGGGTTGTGAAAACAGAGGTAAGTGGAGGCATGTGGTGTTGTGGGAAGTCAGGCACAGACCAAGAAGGATCATCTTTGGTCCCGAAGTTTACGAACTGCGTATTTAGCGCGTCAGCAATGGCAACCGGATCCGTATGAACAGTACTATTCCCCTCACAGAGCTGGGCTACGCCATTACCATCTGAAGAGGCAGTAGTACCTGATCGTGCTTGACGGACAAACTGAAAAAGGTTGGGTGCTGGAAGGTTGCCGTGGGCTGAGCTGAGGGACGTCAACGAGGAGATAAACTCACGATGGGCTTTGCGAGACATATTCCGGGCCTTTTTCCGCTCAGATTTGTAACGGGTGAGGTTGTCAGGAGTGGGGTACTTCTTGTACAGGCTGTAGGAATCTCGCTTGTGCTTTAACTGAATTCTTAGTGCCCGGAGTGAGCCACAGGCTGAGGGGATTACCTTTATTGCGGCCTGGACGTGATGATTGGACTTTCGCTGGCAAGAAGGAGGAGCATACATTAAATAAAGCGTGGTAGAAAACTATCAGGGTAGTATCCACATTTTGATGTTGGACAGGTAGAACTAGAGGCCAGTCAACATTGGCAATAGCAGCTTTAATATCCGAAGCAGAATCCGAGGTCAGTCGGGAGAGGTCAAATTGGCGAAAGTTCGGGATGGGTGTTGAGGTACTACTTGGAGTTCGAGAGGGCATGGATATCGGTGATACTAGAGTACGGGGGAGGGTCAATCTACCAAGCACAGTAGAATGGTCGGACTGCCCAAGCGGGGCCTCAGTGCAGAGGGAGAATACATTGTCAGGTCGATCACTTATGATCAAATCTAGAGCAGTGCCAGCGGAGCCCAATGCACCATGGGTTGCGAACTAACGAGTAACGTGACGTCACGTGTTGGGTTAGGGCATACATATTCAGAACACATGAAAGTTGATGGCCCGGATTGTCGGTAGCAGGACCATACCAAGTAGCCCTTGGCGGATTATGCCGGCATAATATTTGGCATAATCTTGGGATTTCGTCAAAAAATTATGCTCCGGCATAATATACGGATTGAAACGTGTAAGGTCGGCATAATCTTTCTGTTTAGACAAAAATTATGCTTAGGGGCATAATACAGCTTTGTCAGAAAGCCTGCAGATGTTTTTTTTTTAAATACCCCAGTTACGACTCCTTGTCATAGCCCTTGGCAGATTATGCCGGCATAATATTTGGCATAATCTTGGGATTTTGTCAAAACATTATGCTCCGGCATAATAATATTATACGAATTCCAACGTGTAAGGTCGGCATAATCTTTCGGTTTAGACAAAAATTATGCTTAGGGCATGGCCGTGTGTGTATGCGTGGTTTCTCAATCCTCTATGTACAGCGTGAATACATAGTGGAACCGAGCATAATTCAGCATATTTGTTGGCATAATTGTGCCATAATCAAAAGCATAATTTGACGATTGGCCGAGCATAGTCCGCCAATGGCTAATACCAAGCGGCAGACTTCGCATTGAAATCACCCATGACAAGGATCGATGGAAGTGGACAGTGTTCGAATCCGTGACAGACATTGTCAGAGGGAAGTCATGAAAGAGTCCACCTGTGCAGAGCTATTGTGGGGGGGGGGGGGGGGGGGTAAACAGCGCCAACAATCAGACAGTTGGAGGACGAGCCCCTGTGAAACCCTTGCTTCCACCCACGTGGCTTCAAAACCTGGAATATGGAGGTCAGTATACGGTGGCGTAGCGACGTAAACATCCCTGATTTAGCAAGAATGGCAACGCCTCCATATGCCCGGGCGTCAGTCGCAACTACAGTCAACTTCGCTAATAACGACTGCGGATATAACGACAATTTGCGAATAACGACATAATTTTCATGCCCAGAGCAAAGTCCCATCCAACTGTGACACATTATAATGAGACTTCGGGTATAACGACACTTCGCGAATAAGGACACTTTTCTGCTGCCCCGCCGAGTGTCGTTATAAGCGAAGTTCACTGTAGATGGTGAATGAGTGGCACAAAAATCTACCAGTTCGGCACATTTGTTCCTAAGTGAGCGGGCATTGATTACAGGCAATGGGATGTGAGGTGAGACAGGTAGTTGAACGAGAAACAAAAGGGGGTGCGTGGGTAATAATAGACATGAGGTACCCTTAGCAAAAAAACGATAACGCTATTTTCGACGCTATCTACCCCGGACCAGGGAAATGACGAAAAAGTTCTGCGTTGAAACCTTATTTGGTCGAAAATAGCGTGAGGCTTGACGATATCTGGTTCATCAGCATTTTTACTGGATGCGTGAGTTTTGACAGGTTAGCGCTATCGTCTCAATGCTAAGGGTACCTATGATCAGCATTTTACCGTTCACGCTAACTCCGACCATCGGCGTGTAGAGGGAGTCTACAGTCAACTTCGCTAATAACGACTGCGGATATAACGACAATTCGCGAATAACGACATAATTTTCATGCCCAGAGCAAAGTCCCATCCAACTGTGACACATAATTTATAATGAGACTTCGGGTATAACGACACTTCGCGAATAAGGACACTTTTCTGCTGCCCCGCCGAGTGTCGTTATAAGCGAAGTTCACTGTACTGTTTTTTTTTGTGTGTTTTCAAGACATGGTTAGCAGTTCGGCTTCTGAGTCCTGACTTCTGACGCATCGACTTGTGACGTGACCCTAACTTAGAATCTTACCGTTTCGTTCTCCTGCTACACAGAGTTTTCTATCGTCGAAACGGTACCAAACCGACGGTATTTTGGGTGTTGGGTACGAGTACCGTTGGATCTAACGTGAACGGTAAAATGCTAACGTCTACACACACAAAAACGGTACAGGCCGACCGTCGAAAATAGCATGAACGGTAAAATGCTAACCATGCCTAGGTCCGGTATGTTAACTCAGCTTCAGTCGGTAGAGCACGAAAGTACTAATGAGTCAAAGTGGTGGACATTAATTCACAGGAAACTAATACCGTAAAGTCTTGTATAAAAGCCACACTTGTATAAAAGCCGCCCTCGAATAGAATTAGAAGCCGCAATTTTGGGCCCATCAAATCACACGTAAGCCTGGTTTTAGTGTTGACATACATAGAAATACCTGTCTTGTATAGAAGCCTGCAAAATTTCACCAAGAAATAGAAGCCGCGGCTTTTATACAAGACTTCACGGTATCTAAGAAAGTGAACTGTCGGAAAGTGATCCTCAGGAAACTACTATAGTGATCTGTAGGAAACTAAGAATACAGCAGCCTTTATGGCGAATGTAGAGAATTAAGGTTGGTAAGCCAGTGCATGATTACGAAATCATCCTTCGACAAGTTCTAGAATAGGGGAGCCTTGAATGTAAACCTAGATCATCATTGCTATACATGTGGATGAAATGAGCATTGCGTAACATTACTATAATTACCATTTTAAAAGCGAGGTATTCTAGAAGGTGAGATATCAGCATTTTCGCCGATATATTCATTACACTGACGGTATCCCAACTCCTTAATTACCAGGTGTTGTATGCCTCGATCTATTTCCTTAGCCTATCCTCGATTAACTACTCCCTCTGCATAAAGTTGTCAATTTCATTCTTCTTGCAGGAGATCCCCTCGACAGGCCAAAAGCCTTTGGGAAATCCTTAAATATAATACAATACAAATAATACAATACAATATTATGCAATTCAGCAACATTAGTCATCAGGTATACATGTATGACTGGGAAGGTATAGAACAGCCCAGAATCAACATGAGGGACTAACTTAGTGACTAAAAGGAAGTGGTCGACGTACTAGTTCTAGAACTAGTGTTGTCATCACTTCTACTAAGTTCAGGGCTCACCGTGGTTACTTAGTGGAAGTGATGACAACAAAGTATAAGCATGGGAGATTACACATGTAGCATATGACGAGGCTTACATTTACGTTCATGTACTACTACTAGTAATGCAAGTAATCAAGTCATGTTAGGGGTGTGCGGATAATGCTCGAAAAGGTGGCAGATTCTGCTCGAAAAGCAGTGAAATTGGCAGAACCATACAAACCTTATGGCGGGCAATTCCTCGAATTCTGCTCCATTTCTTTATCCACATACCAAACATGCATGAAACTTACCAGAAAAAGTACCGAATTCTGCCAATTTTTCTGGCGGCATTTAATATCCACATACATGTATGCCTAAGTGGTGGTGGTGGGTCTGATCTACTCACCTCCCACCGCTTAGGAGCTGCATCTGGGCCTTGATCCAAGAGGGTGGTGGCGTTCCTGCGGATGCGGAAAACTGGGCCTTTGGCCGAGTCTCACGCGAACCGTGAATTTTTTTATATTTTTTTATGCCTAAGTTCGTATTAAAGTCATGTACATGTCATAATAATTATAATGATTGTATGCATACAGTCATGTATCCTAACAGGTAGACCTGTGCACTTATAATCACGGAGTTCTCCGGCAGTCTGGTTATGCCGGCTTCGTCAAGGCCATCGACGACGACCAGTAGCTTACCCGAACGGTGGCTCAGATGATCGACGACTGCCTGCTGCTGCACGTCGGTGAACTGCAGCTAGGGCGCGTCCAGCAGGAGGAACTGCTGCCAGTCCGTGCAGCACAGTCGCTTGAGGTCCTGCCGACGCGAGAGGTAGAGAGCGTAGGGACAGCATTGCGTCAGCAAGCTGGGAGCATCCAAGTTGCAGTATGTATGTAAAGAGCGCAGTTTAATTAATGGTGGAGGTGACTCAACATTTCCTGTAATAATATGTATGTATCTGAGTCGGCGGAATAGCGCGAGCTCCGGTGTGGTGAGCAAACCCTTTCTTACAAATTATCGCCGAAGTCGCAACCACTACTACGTTATGTATGTATTCTTTATTTTACTTCGCAAACGGTCAAACGGGAGTACTGGCCGAACAGCATCTGACACAGAGTGGTCTTGCCGCTGCCTTCTGGCGCTATCACCATGCCACGTCTGGCCCACCAGCTCCAGGGTTTCCGGCTCTGCCACATATACATGCGCACCCTTCTGCAGAACCTGGACAGGACGAGAGATCTCAAATCCGCCGCCTGGCTGCGCCCATCCGCCCAGGTTCTGGTACAAATCACCCTCGTCGCGTGCACAGCAGGCCTTCGCCTCTTCCAATTCCCGCTACCACAGCCTCTGGATGTTGGTGAAGAATCGTGAATCTCCACGTCTGCGCGAAACTCGCGCACGCTACTAGTATACTCCGAATCCCGGCCAATGCCGTCTGGCTCTTGACCTCCTTGCACGGACAAGCTTGCCAAATACTCGTTGTGGCGCTGGAGCAGAGGGGCTGGTTAGCTCTACGGAATCCGGCTTGGCTTTCGGTGCTTTCACAGCCTTCCATTCTTCCACGCGAGACTTGGCTTGTTCCTGACCAAGCTCCGACAAGGTTTCGCACGTCAGTCGCGCCTGAGCCAAATCAAGAGCTACATTGTAGCTGCGTGTATTTGCAATCCTGCAGCAGCAGACAAAAACAAGGAAACGCCCGCTCACCCCGTTCGACCGGTAGCGAAATCAAGCAGTACAGAATAGAAGCGCTCGGAAGCGCTCCGCTGCCCCGGAAAATCTGTTTTGGAGTCCCCCCCAGGGCCAAGTGGACCTCAGAATGAATATCTTGGGCCGCTTCGTTTTGGAACACGTATAAACTGCCATGTCGGTATCAACAGAGCAGCAGCAGCAGCAGCAAAAGATCGGTATTTTACGACTCCCTGGCTGGAGCAAGCTCGCCCGACTCATCGCGGCGACCGACACCATTATCATAGCACTGTGTAGGTGATTGCAAGCAGGAAGTACCAGCCGGACCACCGCCGTTGGAGGTGGTCCGGCTGGTCCAGAAGGGGGTTCCGGGAAGTTTTTGAAATTACAGTGAAACTTGTCTAAGACGACCCTCAAGGGAGGCTTCAAACTCTGGTCTCTGTTACCAGGTGGTCTCCTTCTCCAGGGTCATTTGACTGGAAATAGCATCCCTAGCCCTTGGTCCTGGTTCCAGTGGTCTTCCGGGACAGGTGGTCGCCTTGACAGGTTTCACTGTTGGGTGAAAAAATCCTGCATTCTGGGCACTTTTGGCAGCGTGTTAAAAAAAAAGTGATCCGGCCGGACCGGCCGCTATACCCCTGAGTAGTCTACTGGCATACAGCATTGGGTGTTACCATGGTTAAAAAGTAAATTATCGTGTCCGTTCCCGAAGGGAACTCACGACCACAAGTTCCCAGTTGACTGTGGGTAGCAGCACGGCTGGAAAAACCGCTCCCAGGCAGGACTTGAACCAGGTACCTCTCGTGTCTCAATCATGGTCTTTGACCAACCCACTGTGCCTGCCATGGTTACACGGTAGACTAGTCTAGCGTAGTACCGTAAAGTACCGCCAGAGCGCCCCACCTTGATTTTACAGCCAGGGAAAGGAAAATCGTATGGCAGAATGCAACGAAGTTTGTACGATGTGAGAACCTTGGTTTGTAAGGGCACGCTTGGCAGGTTTTTGTGTGGGACTTGTGTCCGCTCGAAGGTACGGATTGACTGCAAGAATAATAATGCGTACAAGGTTCATGGCGTATGACCTACAGACAGCAGACCCCTCCACAATACGACCACGAAGGGACGAGATGGTGGGGCGCTCTGGCGGTACTTTACGGTATAATACTCCCCCCGATTGGAAGTGTGACTGCAAAGCCAAAAAAACAAGAGAGCAAGCAGGGGCAGAGTTCTAGAAGAGCACAAAGCAAGATCTACTGAGTATGCGAAATAATGAAGGTCAGCGCTGACGTGCGGACACCGCAACTTTCGGTGGGGGGGGGGGGGGGGAGGGGAGAAATCAAAAAATTGATACCACATGGGTACCGGTACCGACAGTTTTCAAACAGCCAAGAAGGTCGTCAAGCTGTCGAGCTACTTGTTATACAGTAGAAAAAATAACACTATGACCGTAGTCCTGGAGAGTGAGTGGCCAGAGACGTAGGAACAGAATCCAACGGCCGGCGCACAGCGCATCGGCATAATTATGCAAGATAGTTCAGCACGGACATCAGCATTATGCAAGATAGTTCAGCACGGACATCAGCATTATGCAAGATAGTTCAGCATCGGCAGCAAGCTCAAAGCATGCACAACAACAACAACACACCGTAATAATTATGTCATAGTCATTGAATGTCGTCGGTCAAAATGATTATAGGCCTGGTATGTGCACCTCTACCAACAGAAGAAACAAAGGTGTGCCCTTACAGTCACTGGGTTGTGAACATTACTACATTAGTACAGAGAGTCTGTTACGTAATCACAGATTCGATTGATAAGAAACCTGCCGAGACACACTGGACTCAAACAGCTAAGAACCATGCACACATGAGCATGGCACACATGCACACACACACACACGAGCGCTGCACCGCAACTCAGCGGAGACTCGGCCGCAGTGCATGCAGCTGTGGGCAGCAGCAAGCAGTTCGAGAGCAACGCACACAAGTCTAGCATGGACACAGTGTCCGTTGTGCACGCAGATAAATTCGAAAGAATGGCCTGGCGCCGTTCTAGCGAGTCAATTGAACCGTGAATAAAAATTGCTTCCTCCAAGAGCAGCCCAAGAACTTGCTAAGTTCAGGATGAAGCACACGGTGAAAACGTCCCATCGTCACCCATCAAGTAGATGTTGCGACGCCAGCACGCACACTGCACATAAATACTGGCGGCGTCTCACCGCATTGGGATTCCAGCGGAGGACATGGCCCGTGGGACGAGCGGCTTAGAACTGACATTCAGCACGGGACTAGAGAGACGGGTGGCTGGAAACGTGCGAACGTGTTCTGCCAGCAACCATGGATGGCATGTTGAGGAGCAGCACGGAAAGTGTACCTCCTGCATCGCAGCCAGTCACGTGCAAGCTTACACCGACGTGCTCTGTCTCTTGTTCTATTCCTGACTGGCATTCGGCAATACCAGCAGCTGCTGACCCGACGGAGAAGAGCAGCGTTCAACTCAGGCTAGTACAGAACATCCCAGCATGCTGATCACATGGAACGGTGTTTCTAGTCCACAGGAACAGGAGAAAGTCGAGAAACACATGGCGAGCTATGCAGGGTCACACATCAGCCAGTAGCCAATTCGAGAGCTACTTCCAGTGCCAACATAACTATGCCAAGACAACACCAGCGGTTAACGGCACCTCTTCTCTCTCTCTCCCATTCCCTCACCGAATGCGAATTTTCTGCTTGGACAGGGACAGGACTGCTTTGAGTTGGGGTCGCTTCTTCGCCGGCACCAGGTACGGATTGTGCTCCTCCGGCGGTTCGACGACGCTCGACTCTGAACTGTCCTCGCCCTGCGCTGCCTCAGCGTCATCTCTGCTCAAGTCAGCTGTTGGCGGTGGCGGTGGCGGGGGCACTTCGACGTTATCCTCGTCACACGGCATGATGGCTTTCAAGTAGGGTGCCTCGGTGGGCATGTCGGGCTGGAGCACTGCGCACCAAGCACACACCGCAACAATACGGAAGTCAAGACTGAGAAAAACAACACAGCCATGCCCACATACTCATGTGCTGCACATTACAATAACGGCGTCAGGGAACACCAACCTACAACAAAGACCGTTTGTGTGTGTGTACTAAGGACCCTTGGCGTCGCAAAGATTAGAATGGCTCGTTACGCATGTACATGTACAGAAGTACACTATACAGCAAACCCTGTCAAGGTAACCACTCTGATAAGGTGACCACCTGTCTTGGAGGGCCACTACAACTAGGACCAAGGCCAAGGGGTGTTATTTCCAATCAAGTGACCCTGGATACGGAGACCACCTGTGCATGGAGACCGCATTTTTAACGTCCCTTGAGCGATCGGCTTAGACAGGTTTCACTGTACGACCAACAGTACATACGAGAGAGTGAAACTCCGCTTGGTTTGGCCGCCGCGGCGCGGGGGATGACGTCACCTTTTCTGGAGACCATAAGTACACTGCATGCACTACGCGTCTGTGGCTGTGTGAACTCGGGCGGATTTCAGTGAAATTGGCCGGGTTTCAGTGAAACTGCACTGTGAGCACAAGTACAATAGAGTGATTTTACAACCGTCACATGACCATGCGGGACAGCCCATGTTGGTTGCCAACGTCAGTCAATCCGTGTATCAATGGGTGAACAAAACAATTCCGCTGTGGACCCGAACGGCTGCGGAGTTGCACAGCCACTTAGCTGGATTTCAAAATGTCCTCGAGTGCGGCAACTTGCCACTAAGGGGCCTTCCGGCATTATCAATAATTTTCACGGAACGAAAAAGTTTACAAGTAGTTGCAACCCCCCCCCCCCCCTTTAAAGGGGAAGTTAAGGCAAAAATTAAAATTTCACCAGTTCTAGTCTTCGGGGTGCTGAGTCGAATGGTCTTGGTCCGAGAAAGCTGAGACGCTCCCTTCCTACTTGAATCCCAATCGAACTCGCGCACTTCCACCGAAACTGGGTGACTGCGCCCTACTAGATGGGGATTTGTATGGAAAATGTCACTAAAAGCGCCATTTCGTTCTTATAGAAGCACGGATGACCGCGATTGGCCCATATGTTGTACTCTTTTGGACGCTGAGTCGACTGGTTTTGGTCCGAAAAGGCTGCGATGCAGCGTTCCTTCTTTATTCCCAATCGAACATGGTTGAACAAGCGGTCACGTGCTCCTGGGTGCACAAATCACCTGGTCACCACGCCAGCAGGCGACAACTTTCACACCAAGGTTCAACTCGAGTGACAGGACTGCACCCAAAAAAGGTCAAACAGGCTAGTAAGTTGTACCCTGCAGGCACGGTGACCAGGTGACTGGCGTACGCAGGAGCACGTGACCGCTTGTTCAACCATGTTCGATTGGGAATAAAGGAGGAATGCTGCAGCGCAGCCTTTTCGGACCAAAACCAATCGACTCAGCGTCCAAAAGACTACAACATATGGGCCAATCGCGGTCATCCATGCTTCTATAAGAACGACATGGCGCTTTTAGTGACATTTTCCATACAAATCCCCATCTAGTAGGGCGCAGTCACCCAGTTTCGGTGGAAGTGCGCGAGTTCGATTGGGATTCAAGTAGGAAGGGAGCGTCTCAGCTTTCTCGGACCACGACCATTCGACTCAGCACCCCGAAGACTACAACTGGTGAAATTTTATTTTTTGCCTTAACTTCCCCTTTAAACGTAAGATATATTGACTTGACAGCGAGAATGGATCGATGTTTATGCCATCAATATTTTCAAAACAAAACTCTCCTTGACCCATCCACCCATGAACAAAACTTTTTCGTTTCGTGTAAAAGATCGATTATTAGTACGGACGCCCCTAAAACTAACCCGAGGCAAGCGGCGTTGTGGATCCGGGTACGGAGAACGGATCCGCCGGCCGTGTCTTCACCATGAACTTAGTAAGTGCCTGGCGCGTCTGCTGCTGTTGTGAAGCGATCTTTTCACGGATGGACGCGTGGTCCACCACCGGCTTGCGGTAGGCCTGAGCAGCAAGCGGAGAAGATGACAAAGAAACACACAAGGGACAGAGCAGAAAGGAGGGACAAACTATCAGCCAGAAAGTAGTATTGCTACATGTTACAAACCGCCAGAAAATGCAGGTTTGACGCTTCATGGAGAAAAATCAGAAAAAAATGTTTGCACATTTTTAAAGGGGCCTGGGTCATCACTATGACGCAAGCACAAGAGAACAACGGCGGTCTAAAGCCACTCACAGGCGAGCGCACATAGGTGTGCGGGTCGGGGAAAGCGGGCAAGTGGCTGGGAATGTGGGACGGGTGAGGACGCTGGTTGCCGACGCGTAACGTCTTCGGCTGTGTCGACGGTAGCAAACGATTTTCTATGCAGCAGAGAATACCAGTTACAAGAAAGCCGTAAACACGTTTTAGAAGAAATGAGCCCATTGTACATTGCCCAATGTGGAATGTGTGAGTACGCTGGGATCAGCAGTGCATTGTTCAACACCCTACGCGACCATGGCCATGTGCCTGTGTGGGGTGGTTATGGTACAAATGTCGTCATTGCGAAATGGCCTTATTCTAGTCCCAGTTCTTTAAAAAAAGAGTTTATTTATTACTGTAAAAGCCATTATTCTAACGAGGCGCATATACAGTCAACTTCGCTTATAACGACACTCGGTGGGGTGTCAAAAAGGTGCCCTTATTCGCGAAGTGTCGTTATACCCGAAGTCTCATTATATGTAATACAGTGGGATGGGACTTTGCTCTGGGCATGGAAATCCTGTCGTTATTCGCGAATTGTCGTTATATCCGCAGTCGTTATTGGCGAAGTTGACTGTATAACGATTTCCCAAAATTGACTAGTTTACGTGTACCAAAGGTAACGATTCTCACTCATTCTCAACGCTCATCATCATCATCATCATCATCATCTGCGTTGCCGAAAAAAATAATAATAGTAAAATAAAAGTCGGATGTTGAGCCATAAATAAATGTAGAAGAGAAAAGGACATATGGATACGAGACTGTAACATCAGTACTCTGTCAGTTTTGTGCCTAGTTATTGCACTTTCTGACTGTATATAGTATCATGTTACAGTGATGGAGAGTTACTCTTAACTCGTATCCATATGTCCTTTTCTCTTCTACAAGTAAAAAATAAAAAATAAAAAACGGCATTTTGCGGCTGTGTAAGCAGGAGATGCACAGTGTGACTGCCAGGCATCTCTGTCAGATGCCAACTGGCAATTCTCATGCAGAGACATACCAGTTCACGAAACGATATTGTCAGCAAAGGAAATTTTCGCAACGCTCAATAGGACAGTATATGTATCGATTTCTGAATAACGATTTCTATTTTAACGACAGATTTCTCCTTGTTAAAGGGGAAGTTAAGGCAAAAATTAAAATTTCACCAGTTGTAGTCTTCGGGGTACTGGGTCGAATGGTCTTGGTCCGAGAAAGCTGAGACGCTCCCTTCCTACTTGAATCCCAATCGAACTCGCGCACTTCCACCGAAACTGGGTGACTGCGCCCTACTAGATGAGGATTTGTATGCAAAATGTCACTAAAATCGCCATTTCGTTCTTATAAAAGCACGGATGACCGCGATTGGCCCATATGTTGTAGTCTTTTGGACGCTGAGTCGACTGGTTTTGGTCCGAAAAGGCTGCGATGCAGCGTTCCTCCTTTATTCCCAATCGAACATGGTTGAACAAGCGGTCACGTGCTCCTGGGTGCCCAAATCACCTGGTCACCACGCCAGCAGGCGACAACTTTCACACCAAGGTTCAACTCGAGTGACAGGACCACCCAAAAAAGGTCAAACAGGCTAGTAAGTTGTACCCTGCAGGCTCGGTGACCAGGTGACTGGCGTACGCAGGAGCACGTGACCGCTTGTTCAACCATGTTCGATTGGGAATAAAGGAGGAACGCTGCATCGCAGCCTTTTCGGACCAAAACCAGTCGACTCAGCGTCCAAAAGACTACAACATATGGGCCAATCGCGGTCATCCGTGCTTTTATAAGAACGAAATGGCGCTTTTAGTGACATTTTGCATACAAATCCCCATCTAGTAGGGCGCAGTCATCCAGTTTCGGTGGAAGTGCGCGAGTTCGATTGGGATTCAAGTAGGAAGGGAGCGTCTCAGCTTCCTCGGACCACGACCATTCGACTCAGCACCCCGAAGACTACAACTGGTGAAATTTTAATTTTTGCCTTAACTTCCCCTTTAACTCGTTAGAGTTAGCACTTCGTTATATATATGGCTTTTACAGTAGCACGGGCACACGACTAGCTTACAACGGGAACTTACGTTTGTTTACGGCCAGCCGCTTGGGTCTGAAGGCATACTTGCGCAGACCACCAATGTCGGCTCCTGAAACACACACACACACACACACACACACACACACACACACACACACACACACACACACGAGCGCACGCACACACAAACACATGACGAGAGAAAGAGTTTCACGCCGAGCGGTCATCGGGCAACAAAAAAGGAATCCATGGAGGGATTACGCGATTACATATGCATCATCGTCTGACATGCTTTGTATGACAAAGCACATGTCAAAACACAGCGGACTGGAAGCACTGGCTTACCACTCAAAAACTCGTGGTCTGTGTGAGAGTACGGAGTTTTTTTTCTTCTTCTGCAAAATCCACATATCTCCAGACACTGGGGTGAATAATGGAGTGTGGTGGTGGGGCCCATTAAGCTCAGCCGACCAGGGGTCTCGGCTTCATAGCTCCACGGACGGGCGAAAGGGGGATCGGGTAGGGAGGATTAAGGACGTCAGTATGTAGAGTCATGTGGGACATATTTAGACTACACTTGCAGCCTTCACACGACGGAGGCAGGAAGAGTGTCTGCCCACCTAACTGTGGACACCACGCACCTCCGCCTAGTGACTACTGAGAACCTCTGACCAAGGCCCTCGTATGCCAGGCCACGACAATTCAAGGAACGCACTGCACTGAAGCAGCAGCAAGGACAGATCTGAGTCAACCATCCCGCTCCCTCATTTCGAACATTTGTCATCCCGAAAGTGGTCAATTGACCGGGGCAGCTGCGTCATGGGGCGCGAAGCAAGAAGCTACTGCCCGTGCTCAGCACATCGAGCAATCTCGTAGCAAGCACAAGGCATGCCAAGTTACAGAGAGAGAGAGAGAGAGAGAGAGAGAGAGAGAGAGAGAGAGAGAGAGAGAGAGAGAGAGAGAGAGAGAGAGAGAGAGAGAGAGAGAGAGAGAGACTCGCCATGATGCTCCTCTCAGTCACAACCCCTGTGATTCTACATAGTATCATAGCTTCTAACGCACACTCGCTGGTGTTAACCCGTGCTTTCTTTTCAGTTTGCTGAACCGTACGCTTCTATCCTTTGTTTCTGGTGCGTGTTTTGGCCGTGGTGCCGAGACCTCAGGTCGGCAGAACCATCAATGCCCCACCAACAGCTGCGTCTCGGTGCAGCCCCTGCTCAGCAGTTGTCTCGTTTGTCCTAGTCCCAGTACCATTGTCTTTCATTATCATTTTCGAGTAGGGTATGCCTGTGGGACCATAGTTTAAAAATAATAATTAAATTTAAAAAAAAGGCAGATTGGTGATCCATCTGGAGTTCCCGTATAGTACTGTAAACTACCTAATATTCGCGACGGATTAATGTTCGCTATTTTCGCGAGAAGAGCGTAACGCGAATATTCACCAGCGTAAAATCAAGCTTCAACAGTGGGTGTATGTGGGGTGGCCCTGGTGCTTCGCGAAATTTTGCCAGCGCAAACTTGCTGGTTCTAAGAAATCGCGAAAATTTAGTGACGCGAATGTTGGGCGGTTTACAGAATTATAATTATCATGTTGTTTGCAGCTCAGTGCCACTAGTGATTACTCTCCTCGCCAAGAGCATGCATGTTACTATCAGGTGCAGTCACAGATGTTCCTCTGTGAGATGGCATACTGTGATTTCGTTGTGCGGAGAGTCCATTCGAATTCGTCTCCACCCGCCGCATGCAGCCAGATAAGCAACTCTTCACTACCGTTGTGGATGATAAGAAGACCTTCTTTAACTTCAAGACCACCGGCGTGCCAGAGCTCGTCGCGAAATTCTACAGCAGGCCTTTCACGTGTCCTGTAAGTTCTGTTTCAGGTTCTGGTCGTACTGACGGTGCCACTGAAACTGGTGCTTGGTACGCATGTCAACAGTAAAAGGCTGATGGGTGCGTCGCTGGCAGCTGTGTCCTGCTTGCCGTGGCCGTGTAATGACGTGCGACGGCGCTTGCAGCGTTCAAAAAGACACCGGGTCCACCTCAAGCTTTCTCTTCACAGGACTAACAACAAAAACGAAACAGTGACGGAACATACGCTGGGGACCGTGGGTCTTCGCTCTTGCTGCCCCGGACACCGTCCTTTGTTGTCGTTTTTGGGGACAGTGGGTCTTCGCTCTTGCTGCCCCAGACACCGTCCTTTGTTGTCGTTTTTGAACAAAATACATGTGCAGAGAAACCAATCTACTAGAGTCGAAAAGACCTACACATCAGAAAAGGCCATGAGAATGTCCCCGTTTCTTTGAAAATTCGAAAACCCCATGGCAACTGGTGCGCGAGTCATTCAAAAAATGCAAACATGCCTGTCGTCGAGTGCAGCCTTGTGAGTCCACACGGTCACTTTTCTCGTGAATCACTCGCTATGAAACGTGCACGTGCCTGTCGTGTGTGTGAATCGCCTAAAAACTACACGAAAGAAACTACAAGGCGCTCGACCAGAACAGCCAAGAATAAACACGAACTCAATGCACACACACACGCAAAGAGAACTCAGAACAGGCTTCTCTTTCAACGTCTTGCCACTAAAGTCTTTCTAGACTAGGTGTTTGACTCACCCATGTCGGCCAGGGCAAGCTCCACATCGAAGACGTTTGGCCGGGTGCGGCAAGACAGCTCCGAGCCGTAGTGTGCCGACCGCCCAAGCTCCATGATGTCTATACACGGGCACACATGAGAAGCGCATACGCAGACACATACACAGACACACGCGCGCACACACACACACACGCGCACGAAATTCTCACGTTCGCAAATTTTGGACTGCAACATGCATAGGGACTATCCCAGACTTTCGGGGCACTTGGCATGATCCAAGGAGTAGTAAAATACCGCATTTTTACTACTCCCTGGGCTGATCTAATTCCACTAAATGGGATCACTGCAAGATACTAGTAGTACATGGGTGAGGACACAATGCAGACAAGGATTGACAGCATTAGGATACGCATCCTGGGATCCAATAGCATTGATCCCCACATACACATTCAGTCTCACTCACACACATCCCTCTTTTCTTGCACATGTGTATGCATGTGTACATGTGTGTGTGTGTGTGTGTGTGTGTGTGTGTGTGTGTGTGTGTGTGTGCGTGTGTGTGTGTATGCATGTGTGTGTGTGTTTGTGTGTGTATGCATGTGTACATGTGTGTGTGTGTGTGTGTGTGTGTGTGTGTGTGTGTGTGTGTGTGTGTGTGTGTGTGTGTGTGTGTGTGTGTGTGTGTGTGTGTGTGTGTGTGTGTGTGTGTGTGTGTGTGTGTGTGTGTGTGTGTGTGTGTGTGTGTGTGTGTGTGTACATGGTATAATCCCAGCACAAGTTGCTATGTCTAACATAGCTGTTCGCTATCATCGCTTCCGCGATGGGCAGGTCTGCGGTCTGCGGTGTGTGTACATGTGTGTGTCCATGTGTGTGTGTGTGTGTGTGTGTGTGTGTGTGTGTGTGTGTGTGTGTGTGTGTGTGTGTGTGTGTGTGTGGTTGCGTCCCTGGGTTGTTTCCGCTCAACCCAGGGACGCAACCGCCATCGCTGTTCAACGCACTGCCACCGACCAACGGCCAGAGAACGGGACAAGTTCCCGCATATGTGTATCTGCTTTCGCCGGTTCCGACTAGTCTCGCATCTGGAGCGCCATCGGGTGGCGTGCTCTTTCTCTCTCTCTGCTGCCCCTCCGGGGCCCAAGTGACCCTAGTGGTAGTGGCTCTACAGGACAGGACAGGTGTGTGTGTGTGTGTACATGTGTGTGTGCACGTGTGTGTGCACGTGTGTGTGTGTGTGTGTGTGTGTGTGCACGTGTGCATGTGTGTGTCAGTGAATAAAGGACAGGCTGGACCGAGTGTCGCGGCGACCTTGTCGCGCGATTTGTATCATGTTTGTGCCTGTTCTTGTTTCAGTACAAAACGCTAGTTCCATGCCCACGTTCCCGTGCTTTGTATGACTTGTTCTGGCCCACGTATGCATGACTGTATATGTACTTGTCAAGGCACGTGCATGCAGCACAGTTTGGCGCGCTTTTGCGAATGTGTTTTCTTCTCCCACGGTGGTGGGTTATGCGGCTCTTCTTGGACACGAGTGGTTTTTCAATTTTGTTGTTCTCTAGTATTATTCTGGAAAGAGCGATTACTACGGACTCCTTTGTCCTATGATGTGTGCCACCTGTAGAGGTGAGATCGGACTTGTGACCTGTGTTGATAAATCGAGAGATTGGGAATCCTAATCTTTCGACATGGTGCTTTAGTGACCAGAGATTTTCCTCAGTTTATTTAGTAAATTCCGACCAGAGTGATGGAGACTATCGCCCAGCTTGTAAAGTGTAGGGCAAACACGAAGCGACGACTCACACGCCTTCGCCACAATTTAACCCGGGAGCTTGCCAAAGACGCTCCATCACCACACTACCTGCTACGAGATTGGCAGCAGGCTGAACGCCTTGCAGCTGAAATCAATGCCACACAGGCTAGAATCCGCGATCTGACCGAACAGGCGACTTCCTCGGATGTTGAGGCCCGCCTGGAGCAACTCGACAAGTGGGAGTTCGAGTTCGATGATGACCTGGAAGTCCTGAGGGACGCACGTACCGTTCTACAGAGGGAGAACCCGTCCGGACTCGCCACAGCAGATGCGGAACTGGAGGCAATCGCCAACTCGAGTCGATCCAGTGCCCACAGCCCTCCCCCACGACGTCCCCAGCCGCTGTCTTGACCAGCGTATCCTTCAGCCCATCAGCAGTGGTGGTCCACTCCAAGAGTCCACCTTCCGCTCCTGCGAGCCCTCCTGTGACTGCTGTTAGTCCTGTCCCTGCTACTGGCTCTCCAGCCACTCCAGTCGTCCCGTCTCCGAATGAATCTTGACCAGCGTATCCTTCAGCCCATCAGCAGTGGTGGTCCACTCCAAGGGTCCACCTTCCGCTCCTGCGAGCCCTCCTGTGACTGCTGTTAGTCCTGTCCCTGCTACTGGCTCTCCAGCCACTCCAGTCGTCCCGTCTCCGAATGTCTCCGAAACCCCCAGCGACCAACTCGTGCGGCAGCTGACAAGGCCCGGCAGAATATTGCAAAGTGGACAGCTGTATCGTTGCTGCACGTACACATCCCACACGCCTGATAAGTTTGACCGTGTCAGAGTGTGAGGATTAGGTGGTGCTTGGTCCAATTGGCAGTGACCTCACAAGCACATAAAACTCTCTGTATGCCTGTTTAACTGCTTGCTGTGTGTGTGTGTGTGCGTGTGCGTGTGTATATGCATAGCTTATGCTCTATAAGTTACCTCCCGGTGTACATTCCCGGTCGGCTGGAGTGTCGCGGCGACCTTGTCGCGCGATTTGTATCATGTTTGTGCCTGTTCTTGTTTCAGTACAAAACGCTAGTTCCATGCCCACGTTCCCGTGCTTTGTATGACTTGTTCTGGCCCACGTATGCATGGCTGTACATGTACTTGTCAAGGCACGTGCATGCAGCACAGTTTGGCGCGCTTTTGCGAATGTGTTTTTCTTCTCCCACGGTGGTGGGTGATGCTGCGTTTCTTGGACACGAGTGGTTTTCAGTTTTGTTGTTCTCTAGTATTTTTCTGGAAAGAGCGATTACTACAGACTCCTTTGTCCTATGATGTGTGCCACCTGTAGAGGTGAGATCGGACTTGTGACCTGTGTTGATAAATCGAGAGATTGGGAATCCTAATCTTTCGACACCGAGCTCTACTTGAACACTGCTTACAGCGATGCCGCTGCCATGAGCTTGGATTGTCTCCACATGCAAACTATATCCAGGTCAACTTCGCTAATAACGACTGCGGATATAAAGACAATTCGCGAATAACGACAGAATTTCCATGCCCAGAGCTAGAGCAAAGTCCCATCCAACTGAAATACATAATACTAGTAATGGGACTTCGGGTATAACGACACTTCGCGAATAAGGACACTTTTCTGATGCCCCGCCAAGTGCCATTCAGGCACGTGATCTGATTTGAAGCTAGGAAGTACAGTGTAACTCGAAAAGAATTTCTACTTCCTGTATGTACTGCAGATACGGGTAGCGTAAAAATCAGCTAACAAAGACACCACCCGGGGAAATCCATCTCCACAATGACAACCAGCTATGGAGAGCAACATCTACGTGCATACTAGGCTGCTAATTTCGAGGCCAATGCCAAGTTCTGCCACAGAGCACAATACAACTAGCAACAGGTGTGTTCTTACAGCTCTGTAGCATCTCTGTCAGGGTTTCCAGTGCAAGCTTTTCCACTCGCTGAAATCCTGCCTCCGCCGCCAGGGCCGCCACGGCGACGTTTAGCGCTGTGCGACGCCTCGTGGCCTGGGACACGTCCTTCTGGGCGGCCATTGTCGAGACACTGGAGGACACACCAGCCTTTCAATAACTAGAAAACACTCTTGTTCATTTACATGACATGGTACTACAGTTTTGTGAAAATCTGCATGTGGCTTTTTTGAATGCACAACGTCAAAACCGAGGCCAAAATGCCCAAATCTTCAAAAGTGCGCACACAACCTCGGTTCGTACGTCCATCACGACAAAAAAAAGAACTCCAATCATGATCTGAGCTGAGCGCATGAATCGTCAAACGTAAACACCGATCATCCTGCATTCTTTCCTTGAGGCGCAGTTATGACGTCAGAGACTTTACTCCTGTTGCATGAGTGACCACTGCACTGGTGACTCGTTGGGAAAAAAATGTTGGCAAAATCGCCACAGAAAGGCGGCGCACGAAGCTACGAAGAATGTGCGGCTAGAATGTGCGGCTAGGTCAGGCTGTTCGATCTTCTTGGCTTTTTTTGCTGGAAAAGACGGTGCTGCACTTTGAGCTTACGGTGGAGCTAGCTGTGTGTTTGTGCTGGGTGGTGGTGATTTAGCTGTGGAAGACTGAGTTTTGAGAGAAGCACCAGCCAAACGAGTAGCCAGGTGGTGCTCCCCAGGATCGACCACTAGCAAAATCTGCCTGTCTCTACCCCACGCTCACCATGGGTGCTATTCACACGACCGGCCCGAACGAGGCATTGGTACTTTCTGGTGAGTGCGACTACTACTAGCCTCTCTAGCTCTCACTCTTGCAACAGGGGGCGATCTTTTGTTATCCATGGTTTGGGTCTGTTTAGAATACTGTTGGAAGAAGCCTGCATTGCACTGTGCAGCCCATGTTCCATAGCCACAACTCAACGCCATGTGTTTTCAAAACATTCCTGGCGTGAGTGAACGTGTAGAACTAACTTTTGTTTTCCACCCATGAATCACGAATGGTTTTGTTCATGTCGTGTAGCGATTATTACTAATTGGCGTGTGATGTGTCCCATGCGTTTCCCCCCGTCTCTACACCAGGTGGATGCATCGGCTCGCAGGAGAAGCGCATGATCGTCGGAGGCTATGGCTGGTCTTGCCTGTGCTTCACCGACGTACAGCGGTGAGTGTACGACCCCCACCGACTGTCTCGTGTCGGGAAACGGGACTCAACCGGGTGCCACTGATACCTTCAGTTGTTGATGACGAACCAGGAGCGTGGCATCGGTGGTCGCTTCTCGAGGGTGTCACGGCTACGTCCTCAGAGTATTGCATGCTGCTGGTGGTCTAAACCATGACATTAAAGGGGAAGTTAAGGCAAAAATTAAAATTTCACCAGTTGTAGTCTTCGGGGTGCTGAGTCGAATGGTCGTGGTCCGAGGAAGCTGAGACGCTCCCTTCCTACTTGAATCCCAATCGAACTCGCGCACTTCCACCGAAACTGGGTGACTGCGCCCTACTAGATGGGGATTTGTATGCAAAATGTCACTAAAAGCGCCATTTCGTTCTTATAAAAGCACGGATGACCGCGATTGGCCCATATGTTGTAGTCTTTTGGACGCTGAGTCGACTGGTTTTGGTCCGAAAAGGCTGCGATGCGGCGTTCCTCCTTTATTCCCAATCGAA
The DNA here is from genome assembly GCF_964019385.1 of Sycon ciliatum. NCBI lineage: Eukaryota > Metazoa > Porifera > Calcarea > Leucosolenida > Sycettidae > Sycon > Sycon ciliatum. The sequence goes on along the minus strand of NC_088648.1, from coordinate 16,544,720 downwards.
CATGGTTGAAGAAGCGGTCACGTGCTCCTGCGTACACCAGTCACCTCGTCACCGTGCCTGCAGGGTACAACTTACTAGCCTGTTTGACCTTTTTTGGGTGCAGTCCTGTCACTCGAGTTGAACTCGAGTTGAACCTTGGTGTGAAAGTTGTCACCTGCTGGCGTGGTGACCAGGTGATTTGGGCACCCAGGACCACGTGACCGCTTCTTCAACCATGTTCGATTGGGAATAAAGGAGGAACGCTGCATCGCAGCCTTTTCGGACCAAAACCAGTCGACTCAGCGTCCAAAAGACTACAGCATATGGGCCAATCGCGGTCATCCGTGCTTTTATAAGAACGAAATGGCGCTTTTAGTGAGATTTTGCATACAAATCCCCATCTAGTAGGGCGCAGTCACCCAGTTTCGGTGGAAGTGCGCGAGTTCGATTGGGATTCAAGTAGGAAGGGAGCGTCTCAGCTTCCTCGGACCAAGACCATTCGACTCAGCACCCCGAAGACTACAACTGGTGAAATTTTAATTTTTGCCTTAACTTCCCCTTTAATAATATTTTGGTGATGGTCTAAAACCATGCATGCTGCTGATGGTCTAACCCATGACATGGAGTGATGGTGTTACTGACCATGGCATGGCGTTTGTTTTTGCACCACTGTCCAACAGGTGCCAGAGTCATTGCCACATTGGAGGGGGTCTTATAAAGGACAAAAAATTGACTGGCGCGGTATGCTTTCTAGCTGAGGCCGCCCGTTGCCAATGGCAATAAGCACCCAGTGCAGCTGCTCGTGTCATGATTAGAGACTCGGGCAAATAATGCTGAGTGGGAAAATCGCACCTGTGATACGGTGGCTGCTACATGACCGACTGTAGGACCGACTGGTCACTGGGATTCGCTCAGTCGCTTGGGCCAGGACGGCATTGGGCATGGACGTCACCCACCCTGTTTAGGGGCCATCACTTTTTTGTCTTTAATTATAAGTTATAATAAGTACCGTTTACTATCCGAACTTGCATGTTTATGTATATGTACAACTATTATACGCGTGACGTCAGAGGATTCTGGATTGTTGTCTACTATATAAATGAGGTTTGTTTTGTAATCGTTGTCGTACTACCGAGGGTGAACCTGAACCATGATACGCTCTTCCGTGCACACAGGCTGTCCCTGGAGGTGATGACGCTAAATCCGAAATGCGAGCAGGTGGAGACGGCGAAGGGCGTGGCGCTGACGGTAACGGGAGTAGCACAGGTGAGTGCGGCCGTGACCAAGAGTGTGCTCCCCTTTCTATGGGCCAGCCGCGGCCTGTTACCTTCGCTACCACATGTGGCCATGTAAGGGTCAGTGATCTGGTCATGTGACATCAATATTTCCACAAATTTGGCAAAAGAGCAGTAGCACCGTAAAGTGGTGTATAAAAGCCGCAGCTTTTATGACTTTTCGGGGGAATTTTGCAGGCTTCTATACGAGACAGGTATTTCTATGTATGTCAACACTAAAACCAGGCTTATGTGCGACAGTGTATGTTGAAAATCAGGCTTCTATTCAAGACAGGGTTCTATTATGTTACCGTATTTCCCCGTAAGTAAGTTCTCCCCAATGACTAAGTACCCCTCTATAAAAAATTCACTTTCCGCTGCCGAGGTTATCACCCCGAAAGACAGTTCCCCCCGAAAGATAGTAAGTTCGTACCCGTCCTACATGTACAGACACCGTACAGTACATACATCATTATGCACGGACACTAGAGTTGCGCAGGCTTCCCACTGCGTGTCATTTACCCCCGATAAAAAAGTACTCCCCGAAAGATAGCACCACCCCCGAAAGTTAGTACTCATGTGGCTGCTAAGTTCGAAAGTTAGTACGTACTAACTTAAGGGGAAGTACTATAATACAAGCCACCAAAGCATGCCCAGTAAACCTCGTGTACAGGGTACCCGGTGGACCGAGGCGCCCGTAACTTTGAGGTCTAGGAACGACCACTGCACTGCGCTTGCATTATTGCTAGAGCTCACAGTGAGCCTTCTTGACATCAATTGCTGGAATCGGCTGGGTGCATGCATGTGTGATATCGGCGATATCAACAGTTCATGCACTCAAAGTCTCTCTCTCTAAACTACGATCACAATCAATGCTACGACACAGTCGCAGACTTTCACAGTTGAACTCGGGGTCGAGAGAGCCTAACTCTCGGGAACGTACTTCTCTTGGTCTGAATCACGGAAAGGCAAAGAATGATTGTGAACACTAGCAATTTATAGAGGAAGTTAGCTATCGGGGAGATCGATAAAACAGCGCAGCGGAGCAGGGAGAAGGATCGCTAGATCGAGATGGACAGCGTAGAGTACGGAATAGCTAGCCGGAGAACAGCGGGCTTTGCGGCAGAAAGATCGAGACTACGGGAAAAGACAGCGAGAACTAGCGGAAAGAATATCGAAGAGAAACAATGGAAACGTTATGTTTAGGTAGCGAATGAAGAAAGAGAAAGAGACGCCAGCGGTGTAACGGAATCCATAACTAATTGCTAAAGCAAGGGAGACAGTGTAGGAAAAGTGATATCTATTATTATGTGTGTGGACCAGACAGAGTGGCGGCAGGAGGAAGAATAAAATCTGTGAAGCATTCAGGCTATTGACTGTGGTGTGCAAAAAGCGTGTCTATCAGGCCGGCGTACAGGTTTCTATAGATGACAGGTCATGCATGCAAAGTGTCACGTGCTCCTACGCTACGGTGCGCCAATACTACACCACACCTTGTTTTCTTGAGAACACGCCCTCGTGTTCAAAGTATACAGGTAGTAAACATGAAAGAAAAATGAAGCAGGGAAAACAATATAGATAAGGGTGTCTTACGATGACGTTTAAAATGGTCTTACAATTTATGGTTGTCTATAGCGGTGAGGTCGCTGGAGTGCATTCCGAGGCCGGAGGTTATAGCGAGGCGGCGGGCCAGCCAGCGGTACGGGTAGGTCGTCATCGCAGGTCGGGTTAATCTGGGCCGTATACTGTGCAGGAGCGACTGGCACTTCAGGCGGCCGAATATACGGCTTGAGGCGGTTTACGTGGACCGTCAGCCGTTGGCCCTTGCTGGCGTCTTCGATGGTGGCAGTGACAGAGTCCAGCACCTTACGGACAACGAACGGGCCGGACCAGTAGCTGTGTAGTTTGGGCGACTTTCCTTTCGGGACGACGGGCGAGAAGACGGACACTTCAGCACCGACCTGGAGACGTGGCTTTGTGTGGACGGTGCCGTCATAACCCTTCTTCTGGCGACGGAGGGCGAGTGCATTCAACTGGCGGGCATTAGCAAAGGCTGTCTTAAGGGACGCTTCGCGCGTTGGATTGCCTGATGTTGCATCGCGGCCCGAAGAGCGTCGTCTAGCGTGGCGGGGTTCAGCTCGCGGACCCGGATCCGCATGGCACGCGAATCCAGGCCCTGGACGAACTGGTCCTTTGCGAGGACATCCAAATCAGCAGGCTGCATGGCCGGGTAGGCAAGGCGTGCAGAGTGTCTTACGTTCTCGCAGAAGGAGCCCAGTGGTTGCTCCTTGGACTGGTGTGAGCCCTTGAAATTGGCGCGGTGTAGGTCCACGCGCTGGGCAGGCACGAAACGGTCCTGGAGCGCCTGAATGAGAGCAGCGACTGGGCCCTGTCGGGTGGCCTGGGGCAGCGACTGGTAATAAAGCTGAGCCTCGTCGTTCAATGATATTGCCATGAACTGACTCTGCTCGGCGGGCGTCCAGGCATTGATGGTAGCCACTTGCTGAAAGTGGTTGAGCCACGTCGGCCAGCTGTCCGACAGCGAACCAGCAAATTTGTTTGGCATAATAGCGTGAGGAGGCACACGCGGGACGGCGGCAGGCGCAGCAGCAGCAGCACCAGCAGGAGCAGGTTGAGCCATGGTGACCGGAGCGCAGGTGGTGAACGAGATTCAGGACAAGAGGAACGAGGACCGCTAAGTGGACAGAGAAGCAAGCAAGTAGCGATCGAGACAGCAAGAGGACTAAAGAAGAAAGCACGTAGAGGACGAACCACCGCTGCCACCAGTGTGATATCGGCGATATCAACAGTTCATGCACTCAAAGTCTCTCTCTCTAAACTACGATCACAATCAATGCTACGACACAGTCGCAGACTTTCACAGTTGAACTCGGGGTCGAGAGAGCCTAACTCTCGGGAACGTACTTCTCTTGGTCTGAATCACGGAAAGGCAAAGAATGATTGTGAACACTAGCAATTTATAGAGGAAGTTAGCTATCGGGGAGATCGATAAAACAGCGCAGCGGAGCAGGGAGAAGGATCGCTAGATCGAGATGGACAGCGTAGAGTACGGAATAGCTAGCCGGAGAACAGCGGGCTTTGCGGCAGAAAGATCGAGACTACGGGAAAAGACAGCGAGAACTAGCGGAAAGAATATCGAAGAGAAACAATGGAAACGTTATGTTTAGGTAGCGAATGAAGAAAGAGAAAGAGACGCCAGCGGTGTAACGGAATCCATAACTAATTGCTAAAGCAAGGGAGACAGTGTAGGAAAAGTGATATCTATTATTATGTGTGTGGACCAGACAGAGTGGCGGCAGGAGGAAGAATAAAATCTGTGAAGCATTCAGGCTATTGACTGTGGTGTGCAAAAAGCGTGTCTATCAGGCCGGCGTACAGGTTTCTATAGATGACAGGTCATGCATGCAAAGTGTCACGTGCTCCTACGCTACGGTGCGCCAATACTACACATGTGTGTGTGCGTGCATGTATGTGTGTGCGTGCATGTGCGCGCGCGCGCGCGTGTGTGTACGTGTTTGTATGCTTGCATACCCGTATGGATGCACGTGTGCGCTGTGTCATGACTGCTGCTGCTGCAGGTAAAAGTCATAACAGAACGTGAGCTGCTCTCCACGGCCTGCGAGCAGTTTCTCGGCAAGACGGTCAAGCAGATTGAGAACATCATCCTGCAAACGCTGGAAGGTCACTTGCGTGCCATCCTCGGTACACTGACTGTCGAGGAGATCTATCAGGTACAGTGGACGCTTGGAAGCAGGGCATGATGTGCTTGCTTTTCTCAGAGTCACTGGGCTTTGTGCAATGTCATGTGCCGTGGTATTTGCTGGTTTTGGATGAGCAAACCACTCGAGAGATCCCTACATTGCGGTGTTCGTGGACTGTTAGTTTCCCTGTCCAGGGTGATCGAGAAGTGGTGGAGACACGCTTTGGCCGCGGTTGTTGTAGTGGTGACCTGGAACAGTTGGTTGCTTGCCTTATCAGAGTGTTCACCTTGACAAGTTGCACTCTGCCCCTCCCACCCCCCCTCTCTCTCTCTCTCTCTCTCTCTCTCTCTCTCTCTCTCTCTCTCTCTCTCTCTCTCTCTCTCTCTCTCTCTCTCTCTCTCTCTCTCTCTCTCTCTCTCTCTCTCTCTCTCTCTCTCTCTCTCTCTCTCTCTCTCTCTCTCTCTCTCTCTCTCTCTTTCTCTCTCTCTCTCTCTCTCTCTCTCTCTCTTTCTCTCTCTCTCTCTCTCTCGTCTAGAGAACTAGGCATACCATGGCCTTGTGTACTGTTGTTCCGGAGTATACGCTGTACCGACTTTTGAAAATACGGTACATGTATCTACTTTGTACTTTTTTGAAGTATCTCTGACTTCATCAACCATTCAATGTTTTACTGTGTCTTCCCCTTTCTATTTCTTTCCCTTGCTCTGGCAGGACCGAGAGGTATTTGCCAACAACGTACGTGATGTAGCCTCACCCGATGTCGGACGTATGGGTATTGAAATTCTTAGCTTCACTATCAAGGTATGGCGTGTAGCAACCGGCATCTCTCTCTCTCTCTCTCTCTCTCTCTCTCTCTCTTTTCTGTTCAATATCTCTCTCTCTCTCTCTCTCTCTCTCTCTCTCTCTCTCTCTCTCTCTCTCTCTCTCTCTCTCTCTCTCTCTCTCTCTCTCTCTCTCTCTCTCTCTCTCTCTTCCTCTCCTTCCTTGCCTTTGTCTTCTTCTTTTTTTGGTCAGAATGCCCAGGCTAAATCCTGTGTGATACACCCTGTTCTTGTTGACGTTGTTTCCCTAAAATCGAACAAGTTTTCTCCGCTTGCAGTCGGTTGGGGTGATGCGTAGTCACTCCCATGTGCAAGTTGAACATACATGCTGCAACTTTCGTGGGAGCAAGGCCGACTCAGGATAAAACAAATTCTGCCATCGGCCCATCGAGAGTGCTAGAACGTCGGCTGCTTCTAACTTTGGAGCTCGTGCTTTCCTTCCGATTGACTTGACTCTTGACAAACTGTTCTTCTTTGTTTCATGCGTGTACTTGTTTGTGTATGCGTGCATGCATGCATGTGCGAGTTCATGAATGTTTGGGTGTGTGTGTGCGTGTGTGTGTGTGCGTGCGTGTCTGTGTGTGCACGCACGTACACGCGTGTGTCCATGTGCTCGCATGGCTGTGTCAATGATACAGGATATTACTGACAACGTAGATTACCTCGACTCGCTGGGAAAAGCCCAGACTGCCGCAATCAAGAGAGACGCGGCCATCGGTGTTGCGGAGGCAGAGAGAGACGCCGGAATCAAGGTGAGATACTGGTTAGCATCGTGCAGTTGTAAACTTCAGTATAACATCCTGTATCTCCGGAGTACAAGCCGTACTTTCAACACTCAAAATCCCCCCCCCCCCCCAAAAAAAAGGGGTACTGACGTTCTACAAGTAACAGTACCGCGTGTCGTGCAATGTTATCGCATGAGCGAAAAAAAGCGGGTGCGGCTTATACTCCGATGATCAAATTAGCGGTGATACATAGGGTGGATGTCTGTATTTCGTGGCAAAAAAATGGGGTGCGACTTATACTCCTGTGCGGCTTATGCTGCGGACAATACGGTAACTCTGTTGTGGGCCATGTTGTGGGCCATGAAAACCTGCACTCTATCGAGAGATACTGGACACCCGAGGCAAAGTGCATGGTCCTCCGAATGTGTGCTTTTTATCCTATAGTACGCTGGACCCAGTGTGGTTCATATTGAACTGTTTTAGGGGTCGTCGCAAAAGTTTTTTTGTCGTCTCATTTCGTTTCGTACTCGGACCCTCCCCCTCCTCTGAAACGAATACAATTAGCTATGCTGGACGACGAACATCGCATGCAATTATATGTACAGTGTCAGTCGCCTTGTGATTTTGGCTCGCACACCCCCCCCCCCCCCCTCTCCCCAACGAATAATGTTCGTTTCAGGGACGACAAAAAACTTTTGCGACGACCCCTTAGTGTATTGTGTTGAGGTGCCAGATTTTGACTGTTATTGTACTCTCTCTCTCTCTGTCTATCTGTCTGTGTGTCTCTCTTTTCTGCATTACAGAAAGCTGAAGCGGAGCGTGAACGCCTGGACGTCAAGTACTCTGCAGACACTGCCATCGCCGACTCTCGCCGTGCCTTTGAACTCGCCAAGGCCAGCTATGACCAGGAAGTCAACACAAAGGTCAGTTGTGCCCGCAGTTGCTTTTGTCAAGTTGTCATGTTCATCCATGCAGTCATTTACACTTTGCAAGTTTGTGGGTATATAAACCAGTACTGATCCAGATTTACTCATTACTGGTGTCTGATGATCGCTTAGTGCGTGAAACTCGGAGTATAAACACTTTTTTCATCCTCTTATTGTTTGTTCATCCATACAATCATATGGGTATACTGTAAAGCGATAGACTTTCGCGGCGTTCGAATTCTGCGTTTTAACACCATGTTCTGTTTGTTGTGTGTTGTTTCTGCTCTGAGCAGAAAGCCGATGCTGAGCTTGCTTACGAGCTAAACGTAAGTGTTGTCTGGTGATATTGTCCGTATGTACTTCGGAGTATAAATTACTTTGGAACGCATTGTAGGAAGCTATGAACGTGTTACGGGAGTCGTGTGGTTCGTCAACACATGTACTTGGCAAGGTGCCTGGGCCACCTTCCAAAATTGTTTGAAATTAATTTGGGGGAATTTCGGGGCCAAACTGATGGCATTTCGAATGTTCAATGAATCACGCAAGTAGGAGTACCAAGAGTCCATAAACAAGAGTATGCAACTGTGATCTCTTTTCTATGGGCCAGATGCGTGGGGCGCTGCCTTCATTACATCATTCAGCTGCTGTCCGCGCACTGCGGAAAATCAAACACCGCACTTTTCCTCTGGTTTGAAATGAACTTTCGCACGGAACTGGAGTTCACGCGCCAGAATTTAGAGATCGCGTAGGTACTTGAACGAATCGAGCAAAAACAGATGGGCTCGTACGAGAAATTGTGAGTTTGAATGCATGCTTTCAGAGCGTGATGAAGGCAAGTTACGTAATGAAGGCAAGTTACGTAATGAAGGCAGCGCGCTGCGCACTGACCCATAACCACAGTTGCATACTCTTGTTTATGCACTCTTGAGAGTACGGGTGTACTATGGACAATCAGTGGCGTCGGAAGGTATTTTAAGGTGGTACGGTCAGCCACCTGAAGTACAATTTACTCGTGGGGTTGCGGTGGCCTCTCTGAAAAATTTCGAAAATTAGAGCCCAAATGAGTGCGTGTTGTTGATTCACGAGGTACTGAGGCAGAGAGTGGTATGGTCAATACTGTGGTGACCATAGCTTGTCCGACGCCGCTGACAATACACTCAAACGCCTCTTATCCGGACGCCTTAGATACGGGCACGTCTCTTT
>NC_088648.1:16516070-16533570 GCF_964019385.1 Sycon ciliatum | reverse complement strand
CCCTATGGCAAGTGTCGGATTTCACTTGCCACAACTGTATATAGCCGGACCACACAGCAGGATGATCTACAGCTAATGATACTGAACTAGAACAACGGAAAGGTTCATCAAGAGACAGCAGCGGACCGAACATTAGTGTTGCACAATATTAATGTTCCCTTACGTGCGACTGTGTTATTATTATTATTATTATTATTTTTATTATTACACAGCAGGAGCAAGACTTGATCCTGGCTAATAGTGAAGCACATGATTGTACAGTGAAGCTCCCCTGATCTGGAAGTTCGGGACCGAAGACTGGCCGTAACTAGGAATTGTCACACGACTAGCATAGCGAGGGTCCTGAGGTGCCTCTCTCGTACGTGTGTAGTGCTCTGAGTGTGCGTATTGATTGGAATTCACTACATCAGACCTGCAGCAGGGCCACTTATCGTTGTTCTTTTTTCTCTCTCTTTTCCTTACTCTGCACAGACCCTCGCCAAGATTCCCGGTGCCGAAACTGTTCGCTAGATGTTCGCTAGATGCCTTTAACTACTGAGCGTCATTGTCCTTGTCCGCTTGTCTTGTCTGCCGTCGGCCAGGAAACAGGCCTGTGTTCTCTCCCTGCTCGTCCACGGGTGTGTTTTCCGTACTGCAAGCTGCGGGCCCGTATGCGCGTCTGCTTCGTCGACTCAGTTCGGTTTACATTGCTCCAGTTTTCAATACCATGCACCACTAACACTTGCCGTACGTCGTCCGTACGCTACATTGTTCGGCCGGATGAGCTGAACGAATGATCCAGTTAAGGTTGTGTTTCGCTCTGGTGACTCTGTAGGCCGATTTTAGTATTCTCTCCCGGCGTCTAATCTTGCAGTTTGTTCTCAAAGAGGTGCACCTGAGGACACGCTGTGCACAGTGTGTAGTATTCTAGTATAATGGCCGCCACGCGCCGCGACAGTCACGGACTTCTTACCGACTTAACCCTAGTATGTGTTCTCTGCCCGGTGCAGGAGAGCTGGGTCTTTTTCCTGTATGACGCGTGCACTGTCATGGTACGTGCTGTGCCGGGCTCCTAGCAATAAGCGTTTCTTAGCAGCTTTCCGTTGGCATTGCCGATTTTCTCTCGGCTTCTTGCTCAATGCCCTCTCCCCTCCCCTCTCATTTAGGAAGTCTTACAGCGTTATTGCCATTTTAGCCTTGTTTGTTTTTGAATTCCCACGCCCACATGACTGTGCAGCTGTCTATGCATGTTTAGTCGATATGGGACTTTCTTAGAGAGATCAACTGACTGAATTCTAGCTATGGGCTTTTTTCCTAGAGTATCTTTAACTTCCGACACAGCGGCTGGTTGGTGCTGCTGTGCAATACAGCTTTTGGTTACCGACATGGTCAGTGTGTGTGCGGTCAGTGTGTTGTTGTGCTTGTGGGTAACATGGCCCAGTGGCACCCGGACTGTGCGTATGGTGCGTCGTGTTGCGCCGTTGACACATGCACGCTTTCGTGCTTGTGTGTGCGTGTGTGTGTAGGGGGGGGGGGGGGGGGCTGATACACAAGCTTGCTTCACTTCTCAAACGCACCTTGCTTTTGGTGTCTTTTCTTTGCCATCGGTCCAGTACGAACACAGTGCAGCGAGTCATGTACCTTCGAATTATCCAGTCTGCTGCTAGCTGGTTGCAGCTTGGCCGGCCGTGCCACTTGAAAAAAAATACTACAGTACAGTACTACCTGCTACACTATACAGCTAATTTTCAAAGACTAGTGCATTTACAGTCAGTGCTCGATGTCGATTCTGGATTCGTTTCGTATCGGCGTTCCCTGTCGACTTCGAGCTTTGATCAAGTTCGATGACATAATGCATGACGTAGTGGGGAGAAAGGCGTACTTTCCCGATACCACCCTTGAATTTTTTGATTTTTCAGGCAGGCCAAAACAAGTTAGTTCGCCACACTGGCTCGATTTGATTGAAGTCTTTTTTCTTGCGTAGCACGCTTTGCACCATTAGTGTCTTCTGTTGGAGGAGAAAAGCTTAGGCAGTAGGTGGAGAAACCCAGCCCAGCTCTGGCAGACCCTTCAGAATCCGCGGATTGCTCGAACACAACTTCTCACAGGCGGTGACAAATTTGAATTCTATTCAACTGGTGAATTCGCAAGCTGAACTCTGCTGCTAAAGCAATTAGTTAGTCGCTCTGCAAGCAACTAGGTGCCCGTGGCATTTGTATTATTGATTATCTCTTGAAGTGAGCCCAGGGCCAGGGAGTGGGCAGGTGGCGGTACGCGGTGCGTTCCGTAATGTTCCGGCTCAAACTGCACAATGTCTGTCGCCCGGTAGTCTTCACAGCGACTCGAAGTCATGCAGGGATTGCATTGTCCAGGCCCAGGCCTGCTGCAGTGCGCACGCTCTGCCGCAAGCCGCCGGTGGCCTCGCGACCCCACCGCCGGAGCTTCCAGACCAGCGGGCGGCGAGCTGCTCCCATTCCACTAGGCCTGCTGGCAGCGGTGTCTTTGCGAGCACCAGCCATCATTGCGACGCGAGTGATACGGCGCTACCTGTGGCCATGGCTCAAGCCGGAGACGCGCGCCATCCTGAGTCGGCAGCTGGTGATCGCCGGGCTTCTGTCGTACGTCGGACTGGCTGGCTATGCGGCGTCGCATACTGATATCGTCAATGGCCGTCGACGGTGAGCGAGTGGAGTCCCCGGGGTGGCTTGAATAATTAGTATAATCGTGTTTTCCGGAGTATAAGCCGCACTTTAAACACTTCTAATCAACCCAAAAAGGTCAGAGCGGCTTATACCACGTTGGTCAAATGAGCCGTGATATACAGGGTAGGTGTCGCATTCCGTGACAACACATCTGTAGGTGCAGCTTAAGTTATACTCCGGAGAACACGTTACATTTACACTCACACGTCGTTTATTCGGGCGGTCCGGGACCGGGCACTGCCCGTGACTTTGAAATGTCCGCAACTCTGAATCACATACGTTTTGGTGGGAAACGGCAAGAGATATGGCATGTGATGTCACTCTCTACCACCTCTCTCTCTCTCTCTCTCTCTCTCTCTCTCTCTCTCTCTCTCTCTCTCTCTCTCTCTCTCTCTCTCTCTCTCTCTCTCTCTCTCTCTCTCTCTCTCTCTCTCTCTCTCTTTCTCTCTTTCTCTATCTATCTCTCTCTCCCTCCCTCTCCCTCTTCCTCTCCCCTCTCTCTCTCTCTCTCTCTCTCTCTCTCTCTCTCTCTCTCTCTCTCTCTCTCTCTCTCTCTTTTTTTTCTCCATCTATCTATCTCTATCTCTCTCTCTCTATCTCTATCTCTCTCCCTCCCTCCCTCCCTCCCTCTCCCTCTTCCTCCCTCTTCCTCTCTCTCTCTCTCTCTCTCTCTCTCTCTCTCTCTCTCTCTCTCTCTCTCTCTCTCTCTCTCTCTCTCTCTCTCTCCTCTCTCTCTCCCTCCCCCACTTGTACAGGGTACTGTGGCTTACCGAGTCAGAAAAGCTGTTCCTGGACACCGCAGCACGCGAGGGCATTCTGCAGTCGATTCAAGAAGATGCCAATGCTGTTATTCTGCCCAACAACCATCGGCTGTACAAGAAAGTCTCCCGTGTCATGGTGCAACTCGTCAAGGCTAATCCATGTGCCCAGCAAGTCGACTGGGAGCTGGCCGTGGTTGATTCACCCGTGAAGAACGCCGTGTCTTTCCCGGTATGGTGGCCCTGTGCCAGTTACCTTTGCAATGTGAACAGAATGTCATACAGTCAACTTTGCTAATAATGACTGCGGATATAACGACTATTCGTGAATAACGACAGAATTTCCATGCCCAGAGCAAAGTCCCATCTAATGCCATGAGACTTCGCGAGTAAGGACACTTTTTCTGATGCCCCGCCGAGTGTCGTTATACGCAAAGTTGACTGTACTCATGTGTGTCCATGTGTGTGTATGTCCATGGATGCATGCACATGCACATACACACACACACATATGCACATACACACACCCACACATGCACATGCACACACACACACACACACACACACACACACACACACACACACACACACACTTGCATGCACGCATTCGCAGAGTGTAAGAGAGCACAGAAAGAAGAGGAAGCGTCTCTTTTGGAACATTTGGCATGATCACTTTGTATGGGTGTCTTCTTCTTCTTTTTCTTCTTCTTCTTAGTTGGACGTCCTTAAAATCAAGATTTGAACTCGCCATTCCGGCCTCTAAAGGGCCGGGGGTGGACGATCGCCAACCTTGCCAACCTCTCGTAGTCACTTGTTCTTGTCGAATCGTTATTTTCATAGCCTTCTCGACATTCGCCCTACAAATTACCATACATCACAACGCAACTACCTGTACATGACACACCATACCATACGGACACAACCACACCCCAACTGTACTGGGGGCCTATCTCTTCGAATTGCATTATATGAGTTTCTTTTTCCTTTTTTCTTTACCCGTTACTGTCTAAAAAGCAGTCGAAACGGTTTTTATCCACCATTTGATGGTGAGCATTTCCCTTCTTCTTCTTCTTCTTCTTCTTCTTCTTCTTCTTCTTCTTCTTCTTCTTCTTCTTCTTCTTCTTCTTCTTCTTCTTCTTCTTCTTCTTCTTCTTCTTCTTCTTCTTCTTCTTCTTCTTCTTCTTCTTCTTCTTCTTCTTCTTCTTCTTCTTCTTCTTCGTACTGAAATGCATAGTAAAACTAGTAAACGAAACCATCCAAACTTATCAAAAGGCCACAGCATCAGCAGAAACGCAGAGTAAACAGAAGAGAATTGATTACATAACTTTCTGCAAGGCAGGAGAGAATCTCCCCAAACAGCCCCCCTCCCAACGCAAACGGCTAAATGACCAATTCGTAACTAGCTCAGCAGACTGGCAGGTCCTGGTGGACATGAAGGATGAGAAACTTGTTTTCCCCCACTTCATAGCACCTACAACCTGTCGTCCAGACATAGTGCTCTTCTCCAAAGAATTGAGAAGAGTTCTGTGGCTGGAACTCACGGTATGTAGTGAAGATCGCTTTGCACAATCGCGCGAAATCAAAATCGAACGCTATCGTCACCTTCATAGCGCGTGTGTAAGGAATGGCTGGGATACGGAAAGTCACACAGCAGAGGTGGGAGCGAGAGGCGCCATATCCACCAGCTTGGATTCCTTCGCGAGATCCTTGCGCTGCACTAAGGAACAGCGCAGGCTCTTGCGGAGGAATTGTCGCCAAGCAGCGCTGAACTCAAGCTATGTCCTATGGCTAAGGCGAAGGGAGCGAACATGGCGCGACTGGCCGTTGTATTAAAACTGTTTGGTGAACCTGTTGTAGAGCACTTGGTGGGCGATCGGCCACCCAGCGAGGATAGTTGGACGTCCTTAAAATCAAGATTTGAACTCGCCATTCCGGCCTCTAAAGGGCCGGGGGTGGACGATCGCCAACCTTGCCAACCTCTCGTAGTCACTTGTTCTTGTCGAATCGTTATTTTCATAGCCTTCTCGACATTCGCCCTACAAATTACCATACATCACAACGCAACTACCTGTACATGACACACCATACCATACGGACACAACCACACCCCAACTGTACTGGGGGCCTATCTCTTCGAATTGCATTATATGAGTTTCTTTTTCCTTTTTTCTTTACCCGTTACTGTCTAAAAAGCAGTCGAAACGGTTTTTATCCACCATTTGATGGTGAGCATTTCCCTTCTGTGTGTGTGTGCGCGTGTGTGTGTGTGTGTGTTTGTGCCTGTGTGTTTGTCTGTCTATGTGCCTGTGTGTGTGTGTGTCTATGTGCCTGTGTGTGTGTCTGTCTATGTATACTGATGTAATACTGTACTGTTTTGAACAGGGTGGCACCGTCGTGGTCTACACCGGCATACTGGATGTCACAAAGGATCGCAATGACCTGGCGGTGCTGCTGGGTCACGAGATGGCACACACTGTTCTAAGACATCAGGTAATCTACTACTGCTAGCCATTACGTACACACGTACACGTACAGCGCTAGCTCAATGAGATCCAGTCGCGTCACTTTTAAACATTTGCACCTTGCATCGTTACGCAGGCCAGTGTTCGCAGGTCTAGGGTTGTGCAATGCCCGGCATGGCGTGCTTGAGTGACCCGACTGGATTTCATTGAGCACTGCTGTACTACAGTAATAGTGATGTGTTCTTAGCTATTACTGTAAATATACAAATTTTCGGCAGCTATTTAATTTCGGCTATATTCGGCACCGACCCAAAACGCCTAAATTAAAACGCCGATGAAATTTTTCACAGCATCTGTCGCACTATACCATGCCCTCTACCCCACGCCGAAAATAAATCGCCGCCGAAATGTCAAACATCGTGAAGTGCCGAAATTTTGCAGCGCCGAAATTTTGTATATTTACAGTAGGTGGTGTATTGTTGGCCATTAATGTGTTTTAAAATAGCAGTAAAGAGAACTAGTTCTGCTGTCATCGCCTTACAAGAACGAAGTCATGAACGTTTTCCAAAATCGATTTTTATGTCACATTCATCAGTCGATTATTTTCATTAATGTGTTCTTAGCTATTAGGTGGTGTATTGTTAGCCATTAGGTAATGCATTTTTAGCCAGTAGGTAATGTGTTCTTAGACATTAGGTAATGCATTTTAGCCATGATGTAATGTGTTCTTAGACATTAGGTAATGCATTTTAGCCATAATGTAATGTGTTCTTAGACATTAGGTAATGCATTTTAGCCATGATGTAATGTGTTCTTAGACATTAGGTAATGCATTTTAGCCATGATGTAATGTGTTCTTAGACATAAGGAAAGGATTTTTAGCCATGATGTAATGTGTTCTTAGACATTAGGTAATGCATTTTAGCCATGACGTAATGTGTTCTTAGACATTAGGTAATGCATTTTAGCCATGATGTAATGTGTTCTTAGACATTAGGTAATGCATTTTAGCCATGATGTAATGTGTTCTTAGACATTAGGTAATGCATTTTAGTAGGGGTCAAACGGGTGTACCTTTAACTAACGAACGGGTAATTTTCTTAACGGCCGGGTTAACGGGTACCCTTTAGCAGCCATGTATAATTTTTTGTGCAATTTTCACGTAAATCAAGAGTTTAATTCATCTGTTCTCGGGTTGCATTTTGATATCACATTGTGATTCGCAAATCGATTGGGGTCTGATAGTCGCAGGAGTAGATCTACTAGGTGCGAAAATGCAACAACAATGCAGACATCAAGCATGAAGCTGTAAATAATTGACTCCCGCCTGGAATTAGGCTTTTAGGGTTTTACGTCGGGCCCTAGACGACGGCTACTTTGGCCAACCGGACAACGAAGAAGTTGTGACCAAAGAGAATGATTTTATTTCTTGCACATGCGTTTGTAGAATGACGTAATTGAGTGAGTCAGGTCGCTACAGTACTCCCCCGCCAGTGGTGAGGTCGGGAGGAGCGAAGCACGATAAACAAGAAACAAGAAAGAGAAGAGAAAGGAAAGCGCAGCATGTACAAGGCGGAACGGCAAAAATATAATAATATGATACAACATATGTACAGGCGAGAGCGCTGCGTGTATGAAATTTGTTTGAGACGTGGCAACAAAGGCCGAAACAAAATCAAAAATGCAGAAAGCGGAAAGAGAGAGATGCATGACAGAGGCGGGTTAACGTGTCAGAGGTGTGTTAACGTGACAGAGGTGGAGAGCATGTCAGAGGCAGAAAGAAAGAAAAGAGGAAATGTACGCGTGACAGAGGAGTGTTATCGTGTCAGAGGCGGAAAGAAAGAAAAGAATGTACGCGTGACAGAGGAGTATGATCATGTCAGAGGCGGCTGCATGTTGCAGGCTTGGCGGGATACCAGCAGGAGCGCTGTACTGGGGCGAGGCGTGCCGACTGAGGCGGGGACAGATGGAGGCGAGCGCAGCTCCATGGGGTCCGGTGCCGGGCGTGTGCCTGCGTGCGTGCACAGTGAGTGAGCTGGTACGACGGGTGGAGGTGGCCAATTTCCAGCTTGAGGCCAGGACGAAGACGACTGGACGAAGTGCCGTGGCAGGATAGCGGGGTATCCAGGTGGGCCGGGAGGGTGGCAGGGGCCACAGCAGCTCCGAGGCGGATCCAGTGACGAGTGGTGGTGAGGCTCAAGTTTTACGTCAACAGCCGGCGATTGACGGGATCCCGAGAGTTGAGGCGAGCAGGAAACTGCGGCGGGCCGAGCTCAGGGATGGCATGCTCAAAACTCCGAAGAGCGCAGCGTCGGGGGTCACCAATTTAGGGTTTTACGTCGGGCCCTAGACGACGGCTACTTTGGCCAACCGGACAACGAAGAAGTTGTGACCAAAGAGAATGATTTTATTTCTTGCACATGCGTTTGTAGAATGACGTAATAGTCAGTGAGTCAGGTCGCTACAGGCTTGTCCACAAAATGTTTTCAATTATTTTTGAATTTTGGTTGGATTTTCGCACTTTGAATTTTTTTGGAATTTTGGCCCCATCAGGATTGAATTTTGGCCGTTTTTGGAGAACGACAGTGCTGTCACATCTGGAGAGTACATGTGCTGCTCATTATATTACCAAGTTTGACATGTGAAAACAGTACTTTCAAATACACACCTTTGATCTTTGACCTTTTGACACCCATCCCCGAATTTGGAAGCACACAGACACACATGATAAAAGCAGTTTGTGGATTTATTTTAATTTTTTGCTTTTTTTGGAACTATTGAGTACGAGCGCGTACGAGTACTGTAAAAACCATGGCAACGGATCGAATTTTTTCTGCATTTTGGGGGATTTTTTGAATTTTCTTAAAACATTTTGACTGTTTTTTTCGCTTTTTGAATTTCAATTTTGGACAAAATAATTCGCATGATGTGGCCACCCTTACCTGAAATACACGAACCCAGCAGTGTTGCTCCGTACTGACTGGTTCATGAAAATCCAAAAGGGTACCCTTTTACTAACGGTACCTGAGATTAACGGTCGGGTACCCGGGTACCCGGTACACCCCTTTGACCCCTACATTTTAGCCATGATGTAATGTGTTCTTAGACATTAGGTAATGCATTTTAGCCATGATGTAATGTGTTCTTAGACATTAGGTAATGCATTTTAGCCATGATGTAATGTGCTCTTAGACATTGGGTAATGGGTGGTGCTGTGGCTGGCTATTTCTTTTCCCTTCTTTCCAAGTTTTCCTAAACTCACAGAGTTTTAAGTCCGTCTGTGTGCCAGCAAACACACATGCTCCACTGGTGTGTGCGTGCGTGCGTGCGTGTGTGTGTGTATGTATGTGTGTGTGCATGCGTGCGTGCATGTGTGTGTCTGTGTCTGGTGTGTGTGTGTGCGTGCGTGCGTGTGTGAGTGCGTGTGTGTGTCAGTGTGTCTGTGTGACTGTGAGCTGTCTAGAGACGTGGAACAATATAATTTATTATCTCTCAACGGAAGTGTCCTTGCTGGTGCCTGTATGGTTCGGCTGAGAGCGCGTGGTTGTGATGAGTTGGGAATGTGTGACTGTCGGGATGGTTATCCAGCATGTCCTGCATCCCTTGACATGCTCTGTTCTCGTATCTTCTCTGCTCTCACCTCAGGAAGAAGCTGTCAGTCAGCACAAGCTACTGAACATGATCATCCTGCCGGTGACTATTGCAGTCAATGCTTTCACAGGTGTTGGTTTCTCTTCTTTCATCTACTTTGGAGAGAAATGGTTCTCCAAGGTTAGTCACCCTGCATAGGCCCAGGCGGATAATGGTAGCACTATATCTAGCATAATTAGCACTTTCTGGAAACTAGCACTGCGCTGGCATGATCCGGCAAGTTTTGCAGAAAACTAGCATATTCTTGTGAAAACTAGCATATTCTTGTAAAAACTAGCATATTATTGCAAAATATGGGATTTTTGCAGTTAATGCCTTCACAGGTGTAGGTTTCTCTTTTCTCATCTACTAGTACTTTGGAGAGAAATGGTTCTTTGAGGTTAGTCACCATGCTGCATGCAGCATGCAGCATGGCGCTGATTGTGCTGTATACTGAACTCAGTGAATGAGATTTTAGGTCTGTGACTATACTTTGCTGCGTCTGATCTCCTCACCTCCCACCGCTTTAGGAGCTGCATCTGCGCCTTGATCCTTGAAGGGTGGTGGCGTTCCTACGGACGCGGAAAACTCGGCCTCTAGCCGAGTCTGACGCGAACCGTGAATGTTTTTGGGCTCAGGGGTCTCTCGAGTCGTTTTAACATTTTCATGTTGGTCTTAGATTTTAGTGGATGGTTTTTGTTGTTGTGTGTGTATGTGTGTGTGTGTGTGTGTGTGTGTGTGTGTGTGTGTGTGTGTGTGTGTGTGTGTGTGTGTGTGTGTGTGTGTGTCTGTCTCTCTGACTGTCTGTCTGTCTCTCTGACTGTCTGTCTTCTCTGTCTGTCTGTCCGTCTGTCCGTCTGTCTGTCTGTCTGTCTGTCTGGGGTATGGGAGTGTGCGTGCACGTATATGCCGACTTCCTTACACGGTTCTATACCTGTTTTCGCACCGTGCACAGGTGTTTGTCAGTATGCCGTACTCGCGTATGCGTGAGAAAGAAGCTGATGATTTGGGCATGGAAATGGCGGCCAGGGTAAGACTTTTCACACTGCCACTTGACTGGAAAACACCTAGCCCTGGTATCAGGAGCTTGGCATTGTAATTTGTACACTGCACTGACAGTTGACCCCCATGAAACTACCACGCATAAGATGATACCTGGGAAAGCAGAGATGTGTGTGTGTGTGTGTGTGTGTATGTGTGTGTGTATGTGTGTGTGTATGTGTGTGTGTATGTGTGTATGTGTGTATGTGTGTGTTTGTGTGTGTGTGTGTGTGTGTGTGTGTGTGTGTGTGTGTGTGTGTGTGTGTTGGGGGTTTGTGTGTGTGTGTGTGTGTGTGTGTGTGTGTGTTGGGGGTCTGTATGCTCTTCATCATGTCTTGCTTTGCCCCGTTCTTGTTCTTGCTGCTGCTGCTGTTGTTCGTCCTGTGCCGCTGTCATTACTGCTGCTGCTGATGATGATAATAATGTCTTTTTGCTGCTGTTTCCACTTTTGTCTCTCTCGCTGCTGTCTTCGTCACAGGCATGCTTTGACATGCGCAATGCACCTGAGTTTTTCTCGCGCATATCCGAGATCCCAGAGGATATGGAGTGGCTGTCCACGCATCCGACCGGGGAGCACAGGAGACAGGCGCTGACGAATCGTCTCACAGAGGTACGGTACAGCGGCTACTTAAGCCTGACCCAATCATGGGCAGGCAGTATAATAATTTCACGACAGCTTCAGAAACTGCCAACTTCGTCACTAGAACATAAAGATAAACGTCGAATGACTTCGTCTCCAGTGTTTTCACGAAACGAACGTGCCTGGTCTGTTGCACATGATCAACTATGTTGAGCAGATGCAAATAAAAGTAATGTGCAAGAATAATCAGCATGTGATTTAGAGCATATTGACATACATACGAGTCGGTGCATGGGGCTGCATTTGATTAGAAGTTCTGGATAATTCGAAGTTGGAGCCTGGAAAACTTAGGTTCCGAATTAAAGGTAGTCTACCTGTAATAATTATATATAATAATATGTGATTGAGATTGAGTATTTCGCTCCTGCTCTTGTAGCAGTTGAGCACTCTTGCGTGGGGTAGTGCCTTTGCTGTTTGCGTTATGCAGAGCTCACTGACTTGTCAGTTTGAGCACTCTGGCAAGGTACGTTCGGGCCTGATTGGAAATTTTTATTTCCATTGCTATCAGGTTCGGCCTCATTTCCTCTGTGCTGCGCTGACGAGTCCACAAAGGACGAAACAGTTCTGTCCGCAGATTGAGTATAATAATATATGTAATAATAGTAGTACACACTAGTCAGAACAACAGATGGCCTGATCAGTCACAACTTAAATTTCATGCCATCTCAGTCACTCATCAGGTGATATGAACATCAAGAAAATAACCCACCATTTAAAGCCCAGTATGGCGGAACAAGGATAACAGAAAGCGCTAGGGGCGCTGTCAACTCATATCCGATTCTGCTGGGATTGACAACTGTGTGTAATAATAGTAGTACATGTATAATGAGGACGTACGAACATAATGCGTGCCCAAGGCTTGGAAGCCTCCGCCTCATTGTGTAACAGTGGTATTGTTCCCGTAGCTATGCAAAAGACGTTACTTCAGTAGCGTCTGGCGCTAGCCAGGGTCCACATAGCTTTAATTCCGTGTTTGTTTGTTTGTGCTATCGGCATGCCTGGCGCTATCCCGTCTCGTACCGTACCATCAAATACATCAATACAGTGTTGTACGGTATAAGGATGTCGTTTAGCATGTCGTACAGCAGTACGATGAAATAGTGGGAGAAACCAGCGACCACTTGGGCACGATGAACATTACAACAGTCTTATTGTGAGTGAGAGTCAGGCCAAGTTTCTGAAGATCAGTAGCGAGTGCTACTAGTATCCCGAGCATTAGGTTAGCATTACAAAAGCATAGACAGGATGCGTATTAAAGGAGACCCAAGTTGCTGAAGATCAGTATTCATTGCTGATAACGCGCAGAAAAACTAAATCCGCAGCCTCTTTTGCCATCGGACAGGATGCGTATTATAGGAGACTGTAAAGTTATGTAATGTGCTCCACAGGCAACCATGCATTCGGCCGTCAGCAACAGTTAAGCACAAGCACACTATCAAGGCAAGGACAATATTGTATATAACTTTACCTCATTGGCTCAGCAGGTCAATGTATTACTACAAAAAGGCCAGGAAATCCGATTATGAGGGGCAGTTCTAATAACATGCATAATGAGCTAGGCAAAAAAGCATAGCGTAGTGCCCTGAGCTTCCAAGCTCTCTCGTATACAGTGGCTGTGTGTGTGCACACATCCAGTGACATCCCGGACTTGACTGTCCATGTTTCCCTTGTCCTGTGCTCTCTTTTACAGATGATGGAGATAACTCGTGAAGAATGCGCCGGTGAGTGAGAAGCCCACATTTACCGAGCTTTGGAAGCTGTGTGTGTATGAGTGTGTGGCTCTCTCTCTCTCTCTCTCTCTCTCTCTCTCTCTCTCTCTCTCTCTCTCTCTCTCTCTCTCTCTCTCTCTCTCTCTCTCTCTCTCTCTCTCTCTCTCTCTCTCTCTCTCTCTCTCTCTCTCTCTCTCTCTCTCTCTCTCTCTCTCTCTCTCTCTCTCTCTGCCTCTTTCTTTCTTAGTCTCCTTGCTCTTCTTTCACTCGCCTGGGTGGCTACCATCAGCCAGTGCTGGTGGTATGTGGTGGTGTGCTGTGTGCGCATGTCAAAAAATGAAGAAATAATAGGTATCTGCTGGCCAGAAACCCCCCACCTCAGCTAGCTGTGTGGTGGAAGACCAGATAAAAAAAATACTAAAATAATGGAGGTCAGTTCGTTAGCCTTACAACAGTAAATAGGTTGTAATCCCAGCTCAAGTTGCTGCCTCACATTACTTGTTCTCTCCATTGCTTCGTCTGTGTGTCTGTGTGTGTGTGTGCGCGCGCGCGCTCACGTGCATGCATGTGTTCGTTGGCATTATGGGTGTGTGTTGTGTTCACTTCTATCTATGGACCCTTATTTTGCTCAGACCTATCCGCCCGCTTATTTGTATCTATGTTGTTTCTGCTTCTGCCGATGGCTTTCAACAGGGTATTCTAAGTGGTTCAACCGCACCGTTCTCCGGCAGTCGACTGGCGTAGGGATGAAGAAGTGAGTGTTAGCAGTTACAGTCCATTTCAAAACTATATACGCGCAGTGTTTTTGAAATATTTCAAATTTGGCTGGACCTTTTTGAGAATAGTTTTCGGAATATTGCTCAGGTCCGCTCCACAATTACTCTCATATAGTTTCTAAACGATTGGATAACAGACGCCCAATTTGGAAAAAATTTATGCACAAAGTGATCACAGATTTTATGTGGTATAGATGCTGGCATAACGGTTTTTGCCTAGGTACGCGTCTATAGTTTTGAAATGGACTGTAGGACATGTTACTTGCTCTTCTCTGCACTAGGCAATGCCCCGAGCCCTGCAGTGTGCATGGTACGATGGCTAATGTACAGTCACAACCGCTTACTCGTAGTACGTACACCATGGTACACGGTGTAAGATGTACTATTGTTTAGTACGTACTTTTTGCAGTTGACGAAACATTTGGCACACTCAATTGCAGCGCGGGTGTAGTAACTTGTACGTACTTTGGCTAGGACAGTACTTTTGTCGTGTTCCCTTGTGGGTACTGTACATATACAAATTTTCGGCAGCTATTTAATTTCGGCTATATTCGGCACCGACCCCAAACGCCTAAATTAAAACGCCGATGAAATTTTTCACAGCATCTGTCGCACTATACCATGCCCTCTACCCCACGCCGAAAATAAATCGCCGCCGAAATGTCAAAAATCGTGAAGTGCCGAAATTTTGTATATTTACAGTACGCCTTATAAAGTTTTCACTGTACTAGTGCTCTTTATCCGAGGTAGAATGGCTGACAACGAATTTTTTAAAGAAAAGGGCCAACAGAGCTTGGTGGAGCTACCATTGAAGTACTGGAAGCTATGTAAATATTACTTGTACGAGGAAGTAAAATTGAACGTTTTAATGAGTGACATTTTTCACAAAGATGATTCAAGGGTGAGAAAACGAAGTAAGGTGGATCCTGGTACATATACCCCAGCAATGCCCATCACATCATTCTGGCATGTACTCCTATTAGAGACGTGTCCGTTATATTTTCGCTCCATTCTCAACATGCACTACCGTAAACGTCCGTAAATAGTGAGGTTTTGCATTCCGAATTTCGGTACAGCGTTCTTCGGTCATTTGTCGAACATCAAAATGTCGAATTTTCGCACCAACGTTTGTTTTGCAAGTCGAAAATGATGTGTTTTCATTTCGTGAGCCCCAGCATCAGCAACGTCCTGTCCCGTGCTCCTTTTCTTGCAGATTCCAACGAACTTTGATCGCCCAAAGAGTCGAGGGCCAAACCTGCCTCCTCAGTCGCCTCAGAAAAACCAACTCCATGGCCAAGTCAAATTTTATGCGTGTCGCCATAGTCTTCTCAGCCACACAGATGACGGTGAGGACACTCCAGGCGAAAGAGAGTCGACAGGCAGTGGAGAGGAGCAATCAGAGGTAGCTGACGATGCTATGTCGCCAAAGACGCCTGCCAAGCGATGCCGAGATAAGAAACCTCGTTGAATAAATCACGCGCTAGCGCTCTTCTACAAGAAAATGCATCCGAAAAATATTTTCGGCAAAGTGAGCTTTTTCCGAACAAACACGCCGAATCTTCGTGTGCATTTTCGCCCTCGCTCCCGCGTGCCGAATCTTTTTGCCGAATTTCGGAATGCAAAACCTCACTAATAAGTATGTATTTACTTTTGAATTTAGTGACCACACCCGTACTAACTTTCGGGCACGAACTAACTTTCGGACCTGACTAGTGTGTGGTGGAGAAGTCATTTTCATGTCGATGTACATGCTACGTGCTGCATGTGCGCATCGTACCGGTACTTATTTCGGGCGGTACGTTTATCGGGCTTGACTTGACTTCAACAGACAGAGCCTAAAGAATGAAGGCGGTATTTCTTTCGGGCAGCTACTGTAAACCGTGAAATTACTGCCATGGTCTAATTTCTGCGAAATTCGCGACCGCGTGGAAATCGCGAAATTTAGACAGCGCGAAAAGGAGATCCATAAAAGGTTTAGCATGAATGCCGCAGTAGCAAATTCTGCAATCGCAAAATTAAAACCTCGCAAACCTGTCCAGATTCTGAAAACGCGAACTAAAAACTAAAAACGCTGTGAAAATTTCACCCTTTACAGTACTTATTTAGGGACTTTTACGGTAGTATTGGAGACGTGCTGCACTGCTGCTCAGTGAAATCCAGTCACGTCACTCAAGTTTGCGCCTTGCATCATTTCGCAGCCCAGTGTTCGCAGGTCCGGGGCTGCGCAATGCCCGACGTGTACTTGAGTGACTCGACTGGATTTCATTGAGCGGTACTGTGTGTGTGTGTGTGTGCGTGCGTGCGTGTGTGTGTAGTATTGGAGAAGTACTAGTATAGGAGAAGTACTAGTATTGGAGAAGTACTAGTATAGGAGAAGTGTACAATTTCTTGGGGAAGTACGGTACATGTAGTAGCATTCATTAAGGTTTCTCGTGCTGTATGTTCTCTGCTCACCCTTCCCAGCCAATCTCATTTACCGGGTTCTGGAAAGCAGCAAAGCTCAGCGGAGCAGCCTACGACATCACCAACGACATCATCGACGACATCATCATCACCGCCGCCGTCAGCACAGACAACTAGCCCACCAGTAGACCTAGTGAAGACAACACCTGGTCACTCCGAGCAAGAAGCGCCACCGACACAAGCACCAGCAACCCTGCCAGCGCCAGCGCAAGCCCACACGCAAAAGCCAGCACAGCGTTCGCAGCAACAGCAGCCGGCCACGGTGCACCCTGGTAATGCGCCGAGCGTGCGTTCCATGTCGGCGTCCTCTCTGACCGCAATTCCGCCGTCAACGAAGATCATGGTGAAGACCACGACAGCATCGTCAACACCGTCGTCACCGTGAACTGTGTCGCTAGTCGTACCCGTCTTGACTTTAGTATCCATCATGTCTGACTACGGGGCTCTCTCTCTCTTTTTCTCTCTCTCTCTCTTTTTCTCTCTCTCTCTTCTCTCTCTCTCTCTCTCTCTCTCTCTCTCTCTCTCTCTCTCTCTCTCTCTCTCTCTCTCTCTCTCTCTCTCTCTCTCTCTCTCTCTCTCTCGCTATCTCGCTATCATTTTCATATCAGTATGTACTGGCTGGTGAACACAGGGATTTGGTTGGTCGACACCGACTTATGACGCCGACTCCACTGGAAGTATGCTTCAGGTACGACTCCCTACCCAGCAGCCCATACTGCGCAGCCTCCTAGTCATATCAACATTGATCTTTACATTTCGTCCTCGCCACCCAGTGCATGTGACGTGTAGCATTCCCTGTGTCTAGTATGCCGTGTTGTGCAGCAAGAAACTGATCACATGACCTAGGGATGTGTAGCATTCCCTGTGTCTAGTATGCCGTGCTGTGCAGCAAGAAACTGATCACATGACCTAGGGATGTGTAGCATTCCCTGTGTCTAGTATGCCGTGCTGTGCAGCAAGAAACTGATCACATGACCTAGGGATGTGTAGCATTCCCTGTGTTAGTATGCCGTGCTGTGCAGCAAGAAACTGATCACATGACCTAGGGATGTGTAGCATTCCCTGTGTCTAGTATGCCGTGTTGTGCAGCAAGAAACTGATCACATGACCTAGGGATGTGTAGCATTCCCTGTGTCTAGTATGCCGT
Organism: Sycon ciliatum; assembly: GCF_964019385.1. NCBI lineage: Eukaryota > Metazoa > Porifera > Calcarea > Leucosolenida > Sycettidae > Sycon > Sycon ciliatum. The sequence continues at coordinate 16,516,263 of NC_088648.1, read as the reverse complement.
GTTGTGCAGCAAGAAACTGATCACATGACCTAGGGATGTGTAGCATTCCCTGTGTCTAGTATGCCGTGTTGTGGAGCAAGAAACTGATCACATGACCTAGGGATGTGTAGCATTCCCTGTGTCTAGTACGCCGTGTTGTGCAGCAAGAAACTGATCACATGACCTGGGGATGTATATGTGTAGGAGGACTAGA
>NC_088648.1:16438570-16511070 GCF_964019385.1 Sycon ciliatum | reverse complement strand
GCCTGGTGGACGGACATGCCCGGATTAGGGACGTCCGAATCTGAGGAGTTTGTTATAAGTGGAGTCGGCTGTACAAAGTAAGCCCAGCACTATGAGACTACAAGGCACTGATGTGGAAAGATTATACTTTGTACCAAGAGTACATGATGAAAACCAGAGTGTGCAGCTCGGATGGGTTGCTGTCACGGCGAAATTCCGTGATTACACCATTTTAGCGGTGTAGTGCGTACAAGCAGGATTCAAGCACGTCTCTTTCTGCACAACTGCAGCTCAGTTGTACACACTACGCCACTTCCCGCCTCAGATCTGCGCCAAATACGATGTAATCCCAGAATTCCGCCGTGACAGACTCCCATAGTAGAAAAAGCCCCAAGCTGCACACTCTGGTTTTCATGCACTCTTGTTTATACCAGCAAACCATTGTCCATGCCCTGTTTGAACCCATACAAAATCGACCCCTGCAGGGAACAGTTTTCGTTTACAACGGACCATATCTTGTAACCTGTAGGGCCGCATGCAAACCGAGTGCACTCGTAGTCGTACTCAGTGTCATGGACCACACATGCCTATCATGATGTGTTGCTTGTATGGCGTGAGTGCATGCCTGTTGAAAATAACTGTGTCTGTACTGAACTAATTATCCTGCACAATGGTGTTCTCTCTGTATCAGGAGTCGGCTGTGCATGAATCGGGAAAGCTTATCAAAGCACCGAGGTTCACTCGCATGCCTGCCAACCATCCCGATTTGGCCGGGACCGTCCCGAGGGTGGTAATAGGCACCCAATAGTGCATTCATCGCATGCCTCCCATGGGCCCAGCTCAGTACATTTGTACACATGTAGTACAATGCTCATACCTACCGTGAAGTCGCGGATAAAAGCCGTAGGGCTTATAAGCATATAAGCCGCTTTCTGCATCAGGCTTTAATGCAAGCCAGGCTTGTATGCAAACCATGCTTATATGCACCACTGATATTTTTGCCAGGCTTGTATGCACATAGAAGCCAGGCTTCTACGCGCGACAGGCTTATATTATGCATTTGACCCGTTTGATTTTCAGGCTTCTATCCGCGATGTGCTTGTATGCAAACCCGGCTTTTATCCGCGACTTTACGGTACGTATGTCAATGTCCCCATCTCAGGTTTTCAAAGGTTGGCAGGTATATACCGGTACTTGCTCCGGGTTTTTTGCTAGTCTTCCCCGAGCAAACAACAGACCCTCTGTGATCATGTGCAATGATTATGTGCGTTCGGAACTTCCCTTACCTTCAGCCGCAGTAGCATCTAAACTAGTGGCTGCGAGCAGAGCAGCAGCGCTTATGCTCCGTCCGTCTCAGAACTGCCGTAGAATTTTTAGCTCAACCGAGAGCTAGCTAGCGTCCTTATTTGAAGTGCCGACCCGGGGACTGCTCTTTCTCCCAATGAAAGCCAGGCGACACGCCAACAAACTCCATCAGCTGGACAATTGTATATTCAATCATTCTGACAGCTTCCTTTTCCACAAACGTCCTCGCCATGCTAACAAAGAAACAACTTACGGACTAGACACCTTTAGCTTCTTGTCCTCCGCCGCCTGAGCTGCCCGTTCGCAGCAGCGGAATTTCGTACTGCTGTTTACTGTTATAGTTAGGGGCGTGTAACGCAAACCAAGCAGCCATTCTACATTATAGGGTAATCTTGAAGTAACCGTCTTACTACTAAGTTAGTTGAACGAAGATATCGACAAGTTTTCCCACAGAGCTCCTGCTCTGCAATAACTGCAGACAACTACTTCAACTACTTGTTTGTAACTACTTCTTGCACATGACGTGCAAGGCAACCGCTCGCTATGCTGGGAAAGCGAGTCATAAAATACCGGTATTTTACGAATCCCCGTAGTTACTACTGTAAACCATGGTAAACCCGCGACATGGACGTGGACGCAGAGTGCGAGCATTATCATCCCAGTACAGTGCACAGGTGCATGCAGTGTGAATGCACAAGACTCAGGAGACAAGACTCAAGAGTCTCGAAACGCGAATGCAAGGGGTGTGGGGCCCTGTCCGAAGAATCCAGGACTTCCGAGGCACGATTCATAATCTGAGAAAAAAAAAGCCTGAGCGAAGAAGTCTCAGCCCTAAACTTATTACAATGTAATAAGTCATTTACTGCTAATAATTATTATTATTACATCACTACTTCTGCGAGCCATAGCGAGGATGTCGACGAGATGGTCCGGGCTATTCCCGGCGGTAATGGTAATGGTAGCATGATGGACACGACGTACTGTCACTTAGTCTTGCATGCTACATTGATGTGTGCGATGTCCTACAACACAGTACAGCGAGCACAGGCATAATATTATGTTGATTCCTGTGTGAAAAATCCAGCTGAGTTCCTCAGCACGTTGTATGCCTGCAGTGACTACGTGGCTGTGCAAACGCTACATGGACAGTGTACTGTAGTAGCCTTGTGCATGTAGGTGTAACATCACAATAGCGAGAGTTCCCAGATTGCCTAGAGTGCTCACCACCACAAGGAGGGAGCATTACCACAAAGGCAGCCTTTGTAGGTGTAAACATCATTATGAATTTCTTGTCGCACAAGCCAGGTGCTAGCCTGTAACATTCGACCTACTGATACTGCACTGGTATCCACAGTACAGGTACAATGTAGGTCCGAGTCTCTTTCCTGAGGCTTGAAAGTTTCCTCTCCATACTACCCTCTAACATCACAGTTTCCCTTCATTTCAAAAATCTTGTCCGTGGTTTTGCTGTAGATTCATTTCGTTGTCAGCGACTGTCTGTGGTGGTTGCTTGGCATGACTTTCCTGTACGTACTTGGGAGGAGAAGTTCACTGATCGGAGAGGAAAGCTGTGTACTAGTAATCTGTCTAGAATCCTGTTTAAAGGAAGTCACCCCCAGGTGCACAGCACGGACGACAGTGAACATCTCTTCAGAAAACGGTTAACCCAAGGCATCACCGCTTGCTTACCAGGCGGCAACGGTCCGTAGAAGGTTGTGAAGCGTTCTTCAAGCAGTGCCAACGCACCATAGAGAACTACATGACTGTACATGTACATACAATCATGAGTTATGAATCCGTTGATCCCCGAGCTGCAGAGAGTGCTCAATGTCACAGACAGAGCTTGGTACATACTGATAGCAGACTCAGCGGAGGACGTTCAGGTTGGTTGTAACTCTGAGTTTCATGCCGTTAGGCAATCAATCATCAGACAACTGCTATGTACAATAGTTATGATGTTGATACCACTGTCTTGGAATGCACCCATTGTGTACAGAATGGAACGAGTTTATCCAGGTCCAATGACAGTCGGTGATACATTTTACCAGTACAGTCTCGCGTGCCATCATATTGCAATGTTGACTCTCTGCGGCCTTCGCGGCGCGGAAAAAGACAACGCCAATACAGTCATGTACAGTCAACTTCGCTTATAACGACACTCGGCGGGGCATCAGAAAAGTGTCCTTATTCACGAAGTGTCCTTATACCCGAAGTCTCATTATAATTATGTATTACAGTGGAATGGGACTTTGCTCTGGGCATGGAAATTCTGTCGTTATTCGCGAATTGTCGTTATATCCGATGTCGTTATTAGCGAAGTTGACTGTACATGCAATACTCTCAGTCCGTATGCTTCGGACTTACGTGTATCAGTGTTTCAGCTGTACATGTACATGTGCAAGAAACATTCACGAGACTGACTGAATGTATCGACGCGACCAGGGCCATGTGCTGTCTGACATGCTAGCCACTAGTAGCCAGCATCGGTGTCAGACAACGACTTCGTGTTTTTTTCTTGTGTGTGGCATTATTCCTACTAATCCTAGCAAACAATTATTGTAGATCCATCGGCCCTGGACCATGTGGACCATGGCATTGATACACACATAACGCCACTCGGTGTATAATAATTATTATGATTCCTGACATCCTGGAGCCGGTGTCTACGCGGAGCAGGTGGTCGTGTCTGACGTTTCAGGCCGCGCGCTCACGGTCACGCAGCTAGCTCGGCCGACATACATGTACATGTATACATGCATGAGCCATGGTCAGTGGACGTTGATTTGAAATACGTCTGTTACATGTAGTATGTTTCGTCGCTTGCCACATGCGCCTGCCCACCTTGATACATTTCATCATAATTATCATGCCCTGTAGAAGTAGTTGCAGACCATTCGCAGGACTGGACGGTGTGTGCTCGCTGGGAACGAATGCCAACTACGCAATGCCTTAGTCAATGAGTGGGCCCCATGTTCTTGTTCGGCTAACTGGCGTCCCTTTGAACGCGTCTCTCACTGCAAGCCATTGTGGGTGACGTCTCCCTCGAACTGCCCATTATTCCAGACATTATGGGCAGCCATACACGCTAGTACATTCGCCCCAGCAGCTGCCGTATGCGCACGTGTCCAGACGAGACATCAACCACGGAGAGAAGACGACCGAGATGAGTTCAGGCGCCGTGGACAACGCGAACCAGCAAGAGGTAGGCGGTGATACGGTGTGCCACTAGGCATTTGTATTACATTCAGTGCATGGCGTAGAACAGCGGGTTGGCAATGTGAACCGATTCATTCCTATTGTGTATTCATTCCCATGATTACTACCAGTATACCGGTGTGCATACATGGACATGATTGTGTGTGTGCATGCATTGCTAACTTATCCCGACTACAGTGCAAGGGTTCCCATCCGAGAAAGAGTAGATCTACCTTGTGTCCACACACACACATACACACACACACACACACACACACACACACACACACACACACACACACCACACACACACACACACACACACACACACACATATACATACACACACACACACACACACACACACACACACACACACACACACACACACACACACACACACACACACACACACACACACACACACACACACACACATACATACACACTGAGGTCGCCGGTGTATTGTGACGAAGACGAACAGAAGTGGTTCTTCACTGTACAGTAACACTTTGCACAACATCATCGTCATGACTCATGAGTATGATAAACAACTGAGTATGACGGCCGTGCACAATCGCATTGCACTTTGTAGATCTAACTACATGACAATAATTATTGTGCTAAACAAACCATGGCTAGCTAGCAAATTGCCATTTCGACCATGCCAGGTCGGGTCAATGAAGCTCAGGGACACACTGATCCTTATGCACAGATATACAGCATTCCCTCACTAGTGGGACCATTGTTATTAGGCTAGGGCCTGTTTTGGACTTCCCACTCTAAATAAAGAATACAAACAAACAACAAGTACATGTACATATACTTTGAAGTATTATAACTGAATGTTCGGACGTTCCTTCTGCTGCCAAGGAGGAGGAATGGCTGGTGCCATACCAACGCAGCACCATGATGTCCTCCTATGACTTACAGTACCTATGCAGATGTCCAATGACATGACGAGTGAACGTGGTAGTCGCCAGGGAGTTGTACACGACATTAGACAAATCCCCGGTAGTCACAGCCCGCTTGCCAATAGTAATACTACGTCAGAACAATTCCCGGTACATGTAACTCAAGACATTCACCTCTCTGATCATGTAGCTCACAATAGTCATCGTAGTACAGCCTCTTTCTCTCATAATAATAATAATTATTATTATGGAAGAGACAGGTACTAGGTCAGCCTGGTAGTCCACTGGACCCCACACTGCTACAGCTACTCAGTAACTCATAGTAACCCATAGATATGTATCTAATATTGACTGAGTACGAGGTCAATAGGAAATAAAAGCCGAGTAAAAGACCGAGGCGAAGCCGAGGTCTTTTACGAGGTCTTTTATTTCCTATACTGACCAAGTACGAAGTCAATATTAGATTTATCACGACAAACAGTCCGTATTTCAAATTCCAGAACGATAACCTCATGAATCCCGGTTTTATGATTGCACAACCATTGCACCACCACCTACTCATGCAGTGACAATGTTGCACTAGACACCGTTCAACTGCGTAACCCCTAAGCAGTCAAATATAAGCAGTCAATATAGCCCTAACGGCCTAAGGAGTGAAATATGCAGGAATATTTGACTGCTTAGGTATGGCAAAATCTTTGCGAGTCAATACTAAGGGAGTGATAAGCGCGTGTATTCGAACCACTGTAGTCTACTGCCAGCACAGTACAGGTACTCGTATGTGGCTAGCTCTTATCCTGGTTTGGGGCATTCCCGGGTTGAACCCTCTCGGAGGCAGATTACAAGTAGATCTACAAGGGCATAGATCTACGCGTTACATAGATCTACATGCTTTGGGCAAGGACAGGTGGTCATTCGGACTCATTCCTGGCAGCGCCACGCAGCCTCGCGAGTCTGCATTTCCCCCATAGGACACAAAGAGCCGTGCGGCGAACACTCGAGTGACCAGCGCGAACAGCTGTCGACGTGATCCTTGTTGTTGGATAGCTGAACTGCGAACTGACCTTTTGACCTCCAGGTGGATCAGCACCAAAAACAGACAAGGGCACCATTGCATAACGCAAGTTTCTCGGTCAATCGCTACCACTAATTAGTTAGTTAGTTGAGGTTGCCAGAACGCAACGCCAATGGTAATCCGCTAGGCTCTCTTCGTAAATAGTCGCTTTTCCATCACTACCAGAGCTTTTCCAAGGGATGTGGATGTACAGAATGGTAAAGTTCAACTGCTCGCTATACTCCACCCCAACCTGCTCTCACTCTCGACAGGCGGATTCAAAGAACGCATCTCAGGAGAACTCGGTTCTAGCCACCCGGTTACTATAATTATCTACTCAGGTGAAACAAATCGATTGACATTTTTGGACGATTTCCTGCTTGGAGCGGCTTCTTGCCACACTCACATGCCGATACTGATGGTGTCCTGTAATTTCCATAATTGTGTGTGTGTGTGTGTGTGTGTGTGTGTGTGTGTGTGTGTGTGTGTGTGTGCGCGCGTGTGCGTGCGCGTATACGTTGCCTGCGTAGGTTCTCGTTGGCTTGTTCGCAGCGGTTGACGATGGCGATTTCTATGCGGTGAAGAGGTCGCTAGCCACCGCTCCACATCTCGTCAATATACCAAACAAGGTAAGTCCCTCACTCTAATTTCACGTACTCAGGTCAGGGAAAAAGGCGAGTATTGAGCTTTACAACCACGACACGTTAGTAAGCCGCTCTGGTCATGCAACTCTCCCTGCTCAAGTGTAAGGTCAGAAAGGCCAAAGATAAGGGGGTTCGGATGTTGGATTCTTACTAATTTCTTAGCCGCCAGTTGTACTTCATTCCAGTTTCTTGGCTGCTGGTATTTTCCTGATTCAATGTCGAATGTTCGCCGTGCATGTTTGCCCCTGCACTGCAGCATGGCGAAACTCTACTGCACGTAGCAGCTGGCTATGGTCATTTGAAGATCGTTGACTGCCTGTACCGGGCTGGTGCTATTATCGACTGCAAGGATAAGGTAAGGTGACGAGATGAACCGATCAGGGACGAACCTAGGCCTCAGTGATAGGTGAATGGAGGGTCCTAGAGGAGGACAGGCTTGCTCGTAGTGTCCTGTGTTGACTGCAGTGTGTGGAATACCCAAGACTAATGGTGCATGCATCGCATTGGTTGGAATAGACTGGGATTGTTGCAAACTTGAAATGAGCACCTAAAAGTCAGGCTCAGAGGGTACTAGTAATCGGGCATATCCTGAACCTGGTCACCAGCCAACACCAGCACGGTAGCTCTCCTCTTTGTTGACATGCCTATGTGTTGTGTGTGTTGTGTGCGTGCGGTATATGTGCGTGCGCGCGCGTGTGTGTGTGTGTGTGTGTGTGTGCGTGCGTGCGTTTGTGTGCATGATCCAACTGTACGTAGCTGGGCGATGCTCCACTGTACTGGGCAGCACGCTACGGACAACAGGATGTAGTGCAGTACCTGTGCACACGTGGAGCAGCTGTGAACGCACAGGACACAGTAAGCTTTGAGTAGACAGAGAACCAGCCATACCTACTGCATTCACTATTGCCTCAATATTTGCACAGCAGGGGCGTACGTACGTACGTACGTACGGTCAGCCATCTGAAGTACAATTTCCTCGTGCGGGAGTGGTGGCTCACCGCTGAGCCGAAATTTTGGAAATTTAGATCCCAGATCATGTATTTTATTGATTCACGGGGTACCTGGGGCAAAAGGGGTGCGGTCAATACCGTAGTGACCGCACCGTGTCCGACACCCCTGCATAGAAAGAACATTGACAAATGGTCACAGATAGACCTTTCAGCACTTGGGAATTGATCTAGTTGAGGCTCCGGCCTGATCATCCCCTCAGACAGACCCGACGGAACTGGTAGATCTACAGTTGGTCTGGCTATGGCCACCGGACCAGCTCTCAGGCCACCTGGCGTATGTGAATTTTGCAGAGTATGGCCATGTATACCCTCCATATCTCACACACACACACACACACACACACACACACACACACACACACACACACACACACACACACACACACACACACACACACACACACACACACAATTTGAAAGACTATCACGGGTCTGGCGGACCAATGTGTGTGTGTGTGTGTGTGTGTGTGTGTGTGTGCATGCGTGTGTGTGTGTGTGTGTGTGTGTGTGTGTGTGTGTGTGTGTGTGTGTGTGTGTGTGTGTGTGTGTGTGTGTGTGTGTGTGTGTGTGTGTGTGTGTGTGTGTGTGTGTGTGTACATGTCCATATATCCACACTGTTGTTGTACAGGCTGGGGAGACGTCCCTACACGTCACGGCTCGCTATGGTCATCCAGAGGTGCTGGCTCACCTGGTGTCCGTCGGTGGTCTAGTGGACCTGCAGGACAAGGTACAGCTATACCATGCAGGGGCGTAGCTGGTTCCCCTTCGGGGGGGGGGGGGGTGCACGTTCGCATATGTGTAGGATGGCTGGTGCATGTCATTCATGGTCATTATGTGCATGTTGGAACTAGGTCAAACATTTTAGGGGGGGGGGGGACCGTGCCCCATGCTGGTTACACACCTGCCATGTACTCTGCCCCTCCCCGATCCCCTTTGTCTACTCTGCCCCTCCCCGATCCCCTTTGTCTACTCTTCCCTACTCTCCTGTGTACGGAAGTGTCGCCGATGCCGAGACCTCAGGTCAGCGGAGATACTCCAATTTCACCACCACAGCTGCGACTGCAGCCGCCTCTATCATGCAGTGCTGTGTTCTTGAGGCTTGTGGTTTCTCGTAAAATAAACCCAAAAGGCACCAGCGGCTAGCCCTTTCCCAAAGATGCCATAATGTTTCGCAACTTATGCTTTTCGCAACCGTGCCAAAACAAGTGCTAGTTGCTGAAATCGCATCCATTTCTTCAGAAAAAGCTCAAAAGTTGCTAATATCGCAGCCTAGAATTGGAGAGTTCTTGTGCAAAAACCTACAAAAAAAGTTAGCAGAATAGCAGAAGTGCATCGACAGCAAACTCGTAGATCTACACCTCTTCCTGCTGTGAACCACCACTTTACACAGTGCCAGTAGCCTGTTGCATGTATCCTACATGTACATGTACATCATTCCAGTGCAAGGAAAAGTGAACTATTACTTCAGTGCACATTATCACAACTACCGTTGATCTACTGTTTCTCTGAAATCAGTCTGAAGGCAGGCGAGAAATGAGCGAGGACGAGTATGCACTTGTCCGACATGTAGTCGGTGAGTCGGTGACTTGACCTTTTGACCCCATGCCATGGCGCCAACTGCGCTAAGGTTTCGGAAAAGTTGCGAAATAGTTCGCGAAAATGAAGAAAGTTGCGAAAGTTGCGAAGGTTGCGATTTCTTCCTAAACAACGAAAAGTTCCGAAAAAAGTGGCGAGCATCTTTGGGAAAGGGCTACCAGCGGCATTGAGCGAAGCTCAGCCTTACGAATAACAGCTCAGCCCAGCCTTGGACTGTGTTGTGCTGTCCTGGGACAGCCGGTTGCAGTGACAAATTGAAAGAATGGCACGGTTCGCGTGACATTGCAGAACGTGAGACACAAGAAGCAAGAGTATTTTCTTCTGGCTTTGCCTTTCTTACTTCCCCTCGCTTTCTCTCCCCTCCCTCTTCTTTCTTCTTTGTTGTGTATGCCCGTTCAGGATGGCGAGACAACTCTACATTGCGCATGCTGGCACGGCTTCACCGAGATTGTGCGCTGCTTATGTCGTGCAGCGGCCAACATCAACATTCGCAACAGAGTAAGACCGGCGACACCTAAACCTGAACTTGGCTTCTACCAACCTAGTAATGTTGGTAAACCTGCCTTCGATGCATGTCCAGACTATGAAAGCCCGATGCTGAAGCTGCAGCAGACTGTTAGTTGCCTGAAGTGTCCGATCCTGGGAGAGCTTTCTAGTGATCAGCCAACTTGATGCGTATTGACTGTAACGAATGAATCTTTCATGTTGTTGTTTTTTGCAGGAAGAACCGGCATTTAGTTAGAGCAGACTATCAGTGCTGCTGCTTTAATACACTACACTTTGTTCAACTCACTTCTACCATACAGTAAAAATGTTTATGTTTCCGGGATATTGCTGCTGTCAAATATTTGATCTTATACAGAGCTTCAGGAAGCCTCGCCACTGTGACTTAGAAAAAGAAAGCAAATCTATTGGATATGACCATTGTCTTGACCATCCCACCCTTCATTTTTTGCTTTACGCGGTGTGTGTGTGTGTGTGTGTGTATTTTGCAGGAGATGGAGACGCCGCTTCATGTGTCCGCAGTGCGCGGCTATGTGGAGATTGTGCGCCTGCTGGTGGAGAATGATGCGGATATTGATTCGCAGGACAAGGTAGGCGCAGGACTAGAGGCTTACGCACACATTCCTACCTGTGCGGCCTCATGATGCTAGAACAAGCTGACCTGGGACTCTTTCTCGCAGGGCTTGCCTTGTTAGCACTGCATATATTAGCAGCACACAATAGCATTGGCGTGTCCGCATCATTAGCACGAGTCAAATACTGATGCGTTTCCTGGGCTCTGTAATTCGTACCAGCTCTGTAGGTTTTGTGTAAAGAAAAGTCTCTTCTGGCAGCAGCTGCCCAAATGGGTTTAAAACACTCATTTCACTGCCGAGTGCGAACTTCCTCTCATCCTACATACACACCATATTGCCTACAAGATGTGCATGCAAGCTTCCTTTTCTCCTTCGTATTGGACGTTGCACAAATGCCTAATCTTGTATATTCAAGATTTGCGCCGACTGCCCTGAACGCATGTTATTTGTTACGGCCACCACTCAGCGGCTATGATTTCCCGGGGCTGTGGGTGAGCAGGTACTGTACGTCAACAAATATTCGGCCTGTTCATGTTTGGCCGAAGAATTTGTTGCGGGCGAAATTTTGGTCTGCAAAGTTCAGTGTGACAGTGTATACAGGCAGCAGCAGTACAGGCCAAATATGTAATGCGGCCGAAATCGGTTTTAGCCCTGGGAGGCCGAAAATTTGTAGGCCTACAGTATGCAAGTGCACACTGACATGATTATCTGTTGGTGTGTGTGTTTTTGCAGTACGGCTGTCCGGCAGTACACCTAGCTGCTCGACGGAACCACCTGGACATCGTGCAGTACATGGTGCAGGCTGGTTGCAACTTGGATCTCAGAGACAAGGTGAGAGAGAGAGGGAGATGAGGGAGACACAGAGAGATGAGAGGAAAGGGAGAGGGGTCGCCAGGCATGAAACTACAGTGCTGGCAACTGAAATCCGACCCCCTTGGCGGCGCGCCGCGCCGCCAAGGGGGTCGGATTTCAGTTGCCAGCACTGTACAAGTTACAACAAACCGTTCTGATTTTTGTGCTACAAAGCCCTGCCCCTGGGTATTGAGCACTATATGAGCAGTGTAAGTCCAGAGGATGTTGAGCACTGCATGAGTAGTGCTCAACATCCTCCCGCTGTGTTATACAATTACTATGAATAATTGAGCCGTGTCGAGGAAACCTCACAAGATCATATCGGCTAGGTCTCTGAAGAATGCATCCACTACGTGCATGTCCAGTGGTTATCTTTGAAGTGCATGCAATGTGTTCTGCTGCACTGCTCACACACACTCATGTTACTCTATGTGTAATGCTCTCTTCACGTGTGCATTTGTTTCCAGCATGGTGAGACTTGCCTCCATGATGCCTGTCGTGATGGCAGCCTGTCCATCGTGCAGACGCTGTTTGCCAATGGCTGTGATCTCAACGTGCCCAACAAGGTAAGTCAATTTACAATCATGATAATTCTCTCTCTCTCTCTGTCTCTCTCTCTCTCTCTCTTCCAAGCTACAAAGGTCCGTACCCACTCCTAATTCACCCTTTACTGTCTGATTATGATGCATACAAGCCCACGCACTCACCAAACCTGTACCTAGAATTGGATGTAACTTTGGTTTGCATTGGACAATTTCACGATCTTGGGCATCCTGGAAAGGTCTTGACGAGAGGAATGCAATGAGCCCACACTTTCTCAATCTGTGAACCACACAGTCATGTTTCTCTTAGCGCCCATACACACTTCATCAACGCAGTGTGGCGCTTTCCACCTGTTTCTGTATTGCAGCACGGTGTGACGCCACTACAGCTGGCTGCTAAGAACGGTCACTATGAAGTGGTGAGATGCCTGGTCATAGCCGGAGCAGACCTGGAATTGATCAACGAGGTGAGGAACAAGCCAAGGCCCGGGGACATGCTCAGGTCCAGTGTAAATTGTGCGTGGCATGGTCGTGCATTTTTCTCAGCAATCGCCCAGCGTTTGTAGCCTTGAGCATTTTTTGGAGAAGTCCGCATTGATTAGCAATTGGCCTATTGGGCTACACACACATACATGCATTAATATGCATACCAGGATGGGTGATACCGACCCAATGCTGTAGACAGCAAACTGTTTCAGTCACCTAGGCCTCATCAGTATGACTACGAGCCGAAGTACCAGCCATGGCGCAAAGAAGGCACCACGGACATTAAGATAGCTCGCCGCTCTAGCGCCAGAGCATTCCAACTACGAAAAGTAGTGAACGATGCACAGCACATCAACACCGGCTAAAGCAGCCTACCGAAAGAGGTGACAATGATGTGACCAATCCTCTTGAAGGTGTTTTGTTTTCTTTTATTCTCCACAGTCCGGTCACACAGCTGACAAGGTGGCATCCATGGCACACCACACCGAGATAGCTAACCTGCTTTACAATCTTCGGCAGGTAAGCTGGAATTGGCATGATAAGCAAGCACATGTACGGGAAGTCAACAAATATTCGGTGCATATTTTATTGTCGGCTATTTTTGGCCTAATCATATTTGGCCGAAAATGTGTTGCAGCCGAAATTTTGTTTTGCAAGGTTCAGTGTGACAGTGTATTCAGGCAGCAGCAGCACAGGCCGACAATTTGTTGCAGCCGAAATGGGTTTTAGCCCTGGGAGGCCGAAATTTGAATGAGCCGATAATTAGTAGACTTACAGTACACGGCGGTATGGTACAGGCCATTGAATCCACCACAGTTTTAAGTTGACCCACCCAATCAGACATTTTCCAATCTTACGTATATTTTAATATTGTTCTAGAGGAACTATGCCCCCCCCCACCCCCCCCCCCCCCCCCCGTTGTGGCATCCAGTAGCTCATATTTCCCCTGCTCATTAAGTTCATTTGTTTTCGAACTTCCTATCTCACTGTCTCCTCTGTCTCTTCCCTTGCTTCTTCATTCCTCCTACTTTTATATAACACCAACATCACTCCTCCTCCTCCTCCTCCTGCTCCTCAGTCCAACTTCCAGTTTCTTCTCATGCTCTTCCTCCCCCTCCTCCTTTCCTCCTCCCCTCTTCTTCTCGTTCATTCCATTCATCCCGGCGTTGCTCCTTGTCTTTATTTGTCCTGTACTCTCTCAATGGCCTCCACAGGGTAACTTGCGAGATCACTACGTGGACGAGTTAGCCATGAGCGCCGTGCCCATAGACCGTGTGAAGCTCAATGTCTGCGGCATGTCACGCACGGGAAAGTCGGTGCTCATCGACTCCCTGCACACCAGCCTTCTCAAGAGCCTGTTCCGAAAGAAACCGCCGGATGAGTTCAGTGAACACACGCCATTTCGAACACAAGGCATCAACATTAAACCAGTAAGAGATCCATACATGGCTGCGTTCACCGAAAAAAACTCAAGAGCTTCCATTTTTTGGAAAATATCAAAAAGGCATCCTTGAATTTTTGGTTGCAAGTGAGCAAGCAGCGAATGAACTCGAGATTGGAATTGAAGGATATCGTTTTTGACATTTTCACCATCTTAGTTTTATGAAAGCTGAAAGGTTCATTTTTGCTGGATGCAGCCAACAATAGCCTGGGGAAATGTGTGTAGATACAAGTACATGTAGGTACATGTAATACCTTGGTGACTTTACACAACTCTAGGATATGCTTCGTCGGCTAGCGTGAGAAATGGCACTTGAAGTGAGTATGTGTGCGGCAATGTGACAGTTGATATTAAAAAAATCAGCATTTACTCACTTCAGTGTTGTGTAGCAAGTGTGTGTGAGTCAGGATGGCCGAGTGGTCTAAGGCGCTGCGTTCAGGTCGCAGTCTACTTCTGTAGGCGTGGGTTCGAATCCCACTTCTGACATCAAATATTTTTTGGTTATTCTGAGTTCATCATGGAGAGTGCACAGTTTTCACATCTATTGGACATTGCTGTCCCAATAGAATTTCATGTTGACTTCTTCCTTTTTTAATGGTGCAACGCGTGCCATACCCCTATTCTCCAATATCTGTGCAACAGTGCACACATTGCACACACTACCACCCCGTTTGTAAGGATTGGATCGCAGGTTGTCCCCAGTAATGTGTACTTCGAGTATCATGTTGAGCATTCCACCTCAGGCTATGTTTACATGAGGCGTTTCAACCCGGGTTGAGTTCGACCCGGGTCAGATTTCAACCCGCCATGTGCACAAAATGAATGGTGCATTTACATGACGCATTGCGCTTGACCCGGGTTGAAATTTTGCCCCTGGTTGATTTCAACCCTCCCCCCCCCCCCCCCCCCAAGGGGAGGGTTGAAATCAACCCGGGTCAAGAA
Organism: Sycon ciliatum; assembly: GCF_964019385.1. NCBI lineage: Eukaryota > Metazoa > Porifera > Calcarea > Leucosolenida > Sycettidae > Sycon > Sycon ciliatum. The sequence goes on along the minus strand of NC_088648.1, from coordinate 16,496,031 downwards.
AATCGTACTAACGTACTTCTGTGCGTATCTCGCGCCAGGTTTGAACAGCCCTGCAGATGCAAATTTCGCGCGAAAGGATTCACGTGACCACACAGGACTGTAGAAGTGGACTTTTGGCGGCATATCAGTATTTGACCCGGGTCAACTGTCTTCATGTAAACGCTCACCTCTTTTGTCTATCGTACAGACTTTCAACCCGGGCTGAACTCGCCCCGGGTTGAAATTTCTCATGTAAACACAGCCTAAAAAGCCCACCACTGCCAGGGCATCATGCACTGCACTGTAATTATAGTGGTTTTCAAAAAATGTCCTCACCTGAACCTGCGCCAACAGTGATGAACTCCAGGGATTTTGCCATGACAGAGAGTTTCATGTCAGAAACCAGGACCGTCGGAGGCAGTTTTTGATTGGTCCGGTAGTTTCAGTGCCGTTCATACAGTTTGTGTATGATATGGCGGGTACACACACTCTCCATAGTAGGAAACATGTGTCAGTGGCCAAAAAGTTGATCCGGTAATAACCTGAACAACCGCACCGGTTCCGACAGGCCTGGAAGCCCATGCAAACATGTCAGAAGCAATTCTACTACTCCCTGGCTCATGTACTCATACTGAAATTAAAAGATCTTTTCCATAAACTGAAGACCATTAAAAAAAGAAGTCAACATGAAATGCTATTGGTACAGCAACGTCCAATAGATGTGGAGACTGTGCACTCCGTGGTGAACTCAGAAAAACCAAAAAAATAATTGATGTCAGAAGTGGGATTCGAACCCACGCCTACAGAAGTAGACTGCGACCTGAACGCAGCGCCTTAGACCACTCGGCCATCCTGACTCACACATGAGTTTGTCCCGGTTGGAGTGATTTCCCTCGTGATTCTGGCCTGACCTGCCTTGCATTTTTGGATTGGTCGATTCCGCTCAGACTATTTTCCAAAGTGCATTAGCTTCCAAGAGCGTACGACTCTAGGTCCCCTTTCGATGGGGTCCACCGATGGCGTTGTACGTTCCCAGCTCGTTTTAGTGACCACTGGAGTTGAAACCTAGCACTCCCTCCTAACAACCCATTCAGCATATGTGAATCATCAGCACGATCATGGTAGATATTTGGACTGCGTGCACGCTGGCTTTCGTTGAACGTAGTATGAATCGTACTTGGAACCCGTCATGTTAGTTTTCCATGTCGGAGACCCTGTATGCAGAGTTGCACACTCCTGGGAGCTGATTTACGCTAGCTATTGTGTACAACACAAAATGGATCTCTGCCGGTCAGCGTCTCAGGCGAACTGCAGCATAATTATAGCACCACCATAGATTCCATGATGAGTGTGCATGAGATAGGCCACAGCATCATACCTGTTGGGAAATTCTCCGGGAGTGAACATGACAAAGGATGTCGGCATACGAGAGAGCTTGGAAGCTCAGGGCCCTACGCTATGCTTTTTTTGCCTTCATGACCTAGACAAAAAAAGCATAGGGATGTTATAAATTCTTATAAGTTTATACTTTTTGTTTTTAGACATAACCTAGGATTCGAACCCGCACTATCGCCCTGCATGCATCCCCCAATGCACTTCGCATACATACTAATTCTTCCAAGTTGCTTCACGTTATCATCTTGTATTTGAAAGCCCTATTATATTATGCATTGTGGCCAGCCGTCTTTGATTGTACGGTACGGGACAGGTACGGGACAGGTACGGTCGAGGGTAATATGACACCGTCTAACGCCTTGATGACGGCAAAAAATGAAAAGGGATGTTATAAATTTTTAAATTCTCCTATTTTTTCAGGCAATACTTGGGATTCGAACCCGCACTATCGCCCTACATGCATTCCCCCATACACTTCGCATTCATACTCATTCTTCCAAGTTGCTTCACGTTATGATCTTGCGTTTGAAAGCCCTATTTGAATATTGCGGCCAGCTGTATGTGGCCAGCTGTGTTTGATGGTACGGCACGGTACGGGGACAGATACGGGATAGCGCCAGGCGTGACACAAACACACAAACAAACAAACAAACACCAAATTAAAGCTGTGTGGACCCTGGCTAGCGCCAGACGTTACTGAAGTAAGGTCTTCTGCATAGCTACGGGAATTAAAACTATTTTCCTGCTTGTTTTCGACTCCAGGTGACTATTGCTGGTGCAGGTAACTTCAGTCTGTGGGAGTTCAGCGGCAGCAAGTCCTACTACCCGGTTCACGAGTACTTCTTCGGTTTCGGTAACGCCATCTTCCTGGTGCTGTTCAGCCTGCGTGATGCCCACGAGACACAACTAGAGCAGGTACAGTCAGTTTAGGCCGCTCTCTGTGATTTGTTGTTGTTGTTGTTGTTGTTGTTGTTGTTGTTTATTTTACTTCACCAAATGAACAGGCAGAGATGCCTTCTCACCTGCCCATAGGACAGGTTCTCACAGAATGATGAAAGGGATGATATGCACGGGAAAACAAGAAATGATAATATTATAAGACAGAAAGGACCAAAAGAAGAAAAGGAAAAAATTAGATGAAGACAATTTCATGGAGTCAGAAATAGAAAAACAATCATTTCATGGAGCTCCATGTACATCAGTCTATGCACAGTGGAGTCACCACGTAAAACGGTACATGTATGCTGTGCTCGGTGAAAATCTACCCTGTTCGTTCTTCCGCTCTCCGCTCTCCGGTCTCCGGTCTCCGCTCTCCGCTCTCCGGTGCCCGACAGCACTGCACAGTGCATTTCACCTGAACCACATGTCAGGTGCTTCACATACGGTGTATCAAAGGATGCTGGTATGCTCAGGGATAGTGGTGTCTGAATGCATCACCAAGCAGCCCGGCTAGCTCAGTCGGTAGAGCATGAGACTCTTAATCTCAGGGTCGTGGGTTCGAGCCCCACGTTGGGTGCTCTCTTTTTTGTCCATTTTGCCATGGGTGCACTAGTAGTAGTAGTAGAAGAATTTATTATTTTACTAGGGAACTCCCAACAGGCGTTGCCTTTTTACTGGGAACCCTAGGAATGACTTGGTGCTTGTGACAAATGCAGAAAGGGGCTTAGCTTGACGACATCCAGGTGGAAGCATGTTCCATCTGTCTGCTGCCAAAAATGAAGCATTCAGGCCGCAACGAGACGTAGCTCTGGGTAGGTTCAGAGCAGCTGAAGCTTGACCGCGGGTAGCAGCATTTGTGCGGCATGATGCAGAGCGGGGAAAAGTTAAAAGAGGACTGGTGCAACGAGATAGACACCTAAAAACAAACACAAACAGCTTCAAGTTTACACGGTGAGAGAAAGTATGCAGGTTATATTTGGTGAGAATGAAATCGATAGAACGGTATACTGATCATGGCCAAACACTCGCCTTAGGCACCTATTGCTGGTTGACTCAAGTTTGTCTCGGAGTTTAGCAGACAAGCAGTGAACATAACATGTGCTGGCATAGTCCGGCAAGGTACTCTGGACAATCAGTGTCAGGTAAACTGTGACATGTGGCGGCCGGTCATGGAGACATCGCGGCGCCCGTGGCGGAATGAGGCAACCTTGCACTGTGCCTTTGCGCACACACGCTCCACCTGCTGCTCGAAGCTGAGCGACAGTCCAATAGGAGGCCAAGGTACAGAACATGGCTGGACTCGGGGATTACGGTGCCTTTGCAGGTGATGCTGGGGATCACGTCCAGGTGCGCAGCACTCTTTTGCAGAACATCTTTCCTGGTAGAGCATGTTTCATGGAGTGCAATTGTTCCCACTCAGTACTTGAATGGTGTTTTGTTTGCCTGTAAAAAGAGGCTGTTGTACTATTAAAAAAAGAAAATGTTTCATGGAGAGTAGCAGACTGCTCATATTGAAATATGAATCCTTTATGTGATTACACACCAGAAAACTGATCAGCTGTTACATGGTCTAAAATTATGCACTGCCGGGCCATTCTGCCACCCATGCAACCTAGCTACCGGTAACAAAAGTCCATAATCCCCCAGAGTGCACAACTGGGTTATGGGTTGAGGACGGTGTAATCCGTGATGTACGTCATTTTTGGGATCGGACTTGCGTCATTCCGTCGACGCGGTCCACCGCGGACGCACTTCCCCGGCTCATGATGTCACACTACGATGTGCAACACGGATTTCGCCATCCCAGATTTGATCAGTGACGTTGCACACTCTGGGGTGTTATTGACTCAGTCTTGCCGGTAACAACAGGAAGTTGCATCAGAGAAGAACAAATAGTATCTAGCCTATGTAGAAAGAAAGGATACCATTGTGTTCTATTCAGAAGATGTTTATCCTAGAATCCACAAACATGGCTTTTATTCAATTCTATCCAACAGGTAAGATTCTGGCTGTCGCTGATCAAATCCAAGCTGCCGTCTGATGGAGTGATACGAGACCAGGGCCGTGGTCCTACTCGCCCGCACATCATCCTTGTCGCCACCAGAGCTGACACGCAGGTATGGCACTCGCCTCTCTGACTTGCTCCGTGAACAAGCTTTGAACGACCAAAGTTGGTCATTCACATGTTATTCATAACTTGATCGGAACAGAAATCGATTCTGGATGGTACACGTACATTTCGAACAAGTTGCATGTTGCGAGGTGAGGTCTGCGACCTTCGTTATATCCATAGATTTAATATTCATGACTTCCGGTTCTTTCATGCTGTTGAGGTAATGTTCTGCTGACGTGCATGTTTTAAAAGTCGGCTGCGCCAGAAAAGCATGATGACCTACAGAGAGACGGTTACCGCATGGATAGAATCCCACTCACGGTGCCGTGAAACCTTTTCAAGAAGAACACTGATGAAACAAACTTTCGCTTTGGAAGAGCTAGTATTCATAGCTCTATTGGATAAATCTCTGTGTATTCACTGGGTATTCACTGTGTATTCACTGTGTATTCACTGTGTATTCACTGTGTATTCACTGTGTATTCACTGTGGATTCACTGTGGATAAGAGGAACTACCGTTACTGGGAACAAACACCATCGCAGGCGTGTAGCCCGCATGGGGCATGGGGGGGGGGGGGGGGGGGGGGTGCACGTCCTAAAATTTCGGTTCAGCATGCACATGATGACCATGATGACATGCACCAGCCATCGTACACATATGCAGCCGTATACCCCCCCCCCCCCCCCCCCCCCGGGCCCCCCAAAAAGGAGGACCAGCTACGCCCCTGCATCGGTCCCTAGGTGTTCGTCCTAACGAGGTTTGACTGTGTTTCCTCCTCCTTTCCCATGCTAGTGTCTGTGCTGGCTCAGTAATACTGCAATCTATCTGCTTGTTGCCGCAGGCCGCCGAACGTAATCCAGTGACAAACGAGTGGATGAGCATCAGTGGTGACCTGGTGCTGCGTACGGTGGCCGCCGAGTTTGCTCACTACTTCTACATATGCGAGCGCCTGTTCGTACTGGACGCACGTGCGTCACAGTCACGTGAGGTGCGGTCACTGCGCGTCCACTTGGCAGAGATGAGAGAAAAGCTAGTGCAGGTATGTACAATGCAAATGTACGAGCATGCATCATTGATCCTTTTGTGTGCTTCAGGCAGATTCCATCAGATCCTTGGGCTAGAGAACTCCCTTCAACTGGAGGCCACAAGGCATTCTCGATTTCACGTACGGATGGACACAGCTTTTAACCCTTTCAGCACGCATCACGTATATGTACGTGATGGTACATGTAACTGGCCCACGGATCACGTATATATACGTGATGCGTACAGTGAAAATGAACGTACTCTCGAGACATCCGTGGTCGACGGATCTTATCCCTACGTGGACCAGTGACGTGCTGGATGAACGTCGACAGTTCTACGATAGTACTGACGGGCGCACGCGCATGTGCGGCTATGTACGCCTACATAGATGTCGCGTGCGAAATTATTTGAACAATAGAAATTTTGACAATTTGCTGTCATGGCGCGGCGTCGATATGGTGCAGACGATCTCGATCATGTCCTCGACCTTGTCGTACTCGACCCTGACAGTGATGTCGAGCCGACATTGTCTGAAGACGACATCGTTCTGTCGGAGGAAGATGGAGATCTGCCTGAAAATCGCGCAGCGTCGCCAGGCGATAGTGAAAATGAATTGGACGACGACGATGTCGTAGGAGACGCCGCGGATGACGATGTAGGTAGCGCCAGCAGCGACAGTGACGGTGAGAACGAGGGGATATCTGCTAAAACGCACGTGGAAGCAGTCGAAGCACTGGCTGAGGGCGACGATGGAAGTGAAGGTCAGTGTGCGTATGGATCTGAAAATAGTACTCATAATTTCAAATTTTCAAATAATTGTACTAAAAATCTTGTCACTCAGCTGATCGCTCAATGATCATGCACGGACATTTTTCCTCATTCACAATGCATGTAAATGTGTATTGTGTTGCAAATGCTTATCGTTGTGAGTTCCAAATTTGAATTATATTTTTAGTATTCATACACATGTACAACTCAATCAGCGGACAGAATTGTACAATGCAAATTATTATAATTATTAGCATTTGTGTGTGACACTGGGAACATCATAGGATTTGTCATGGATATTTTGTTACTGCAGGTATCTGGGTGAAACAGAATGTGGAACCTAATGTGCCGCCATTTACTGGCCAGCCAGGGATCAAGATGCCTCTCCCGGACGATCCAACTCCACTGGACTATGTCAAGCTGTTCTTCACTGCACAATTCTGGGTGATGCTAGTGACGGAGACAAACCGGTTTGCAAGAGCATACATCGACGCTAACGCTGAAACACTGGCCCGGCGCAGCCTCGCCCGCTCGTGGACACCCGTTACCGTAGCCGAAATGAAAGTGTTCCTGGGCTTGTTCTTGAACATGGGCCTTGTTCCTAAGCCCGAGCTTGACCACTATTGGAGCACAGATCCCATCATCGCCACACCGTTCTACAGCCGCACGATGCCGCGCGAGCGCTTCACCTCTATCATGAACTTTCTGCACTTCATGGACAACGCTGAAGAAGATCCAAACGATAAGCTCTCCAAGATACGGCCTCTTCTGACGTTGCTTCAGGAGCGATTCATGAGCGTTTACACTCCCAACGAGTACATTTCAATTGACGAGGAACTGGTGGCGTTCAAGGGAAGGATATCATTCCGCCAGTATATTCCGTCGAAGCGAGCACGCTTCGGGATGAAAATCTATGCGCTCTGCGAAGACAGCGGTTACCTCTTCAATCTGATTGTCTACGTCGGGAAGGACAACGAAACCTTCTGCCCTGAGAAGGTCAAGGAGCTCGGCGTGTCCGGTGCGGTAGTGCACAAGCTCGTTGAGCCGCTTCTCGGGAAGGGGTATAAGCTGTACGTGGACAACTGGTACACGAGTATCCCGATAGCCACCTACCTCAAGGGCAACGCAACGGGAGTGTGTGGTACCATTCGCAAGAACCGGATCGGACTACCGAAGCGTATAGCAAATTTCAAGGGGCTAAAGAAAGGCCACTTTCTGTACCGGAGCGGTGGTGGCATGATGTTTATAAAGTTGCAGGACACGAAGGAGGTGCATTTTCTGTCCACGATGCACAAGGCAAACGTAGAGCCAACTGGCAAGCGAGATCGGCAGCGCCGCCCAGTCCGCAAGCTTCGTCTTGTACAGGACTACAACAAGAAGATGGGTGGAGTTGACAAAAATGATGAGATGCTGTCGTTCTACACCGCTGCACGCAAGTCCCGGAAGTGGTACAAGAAGCTCGCCGTGCATCTGATTGAGCAAGCACTCCTGAACGCGTATATCCTGCACAGGAAGTCAAACCGCATGACGCACTTCGACTTTGTGAAGCACGCCCTGAAAGCCCTCATCGCCGAAGGCAAGGCGGAGATGGTAGCTCACGCGGAAGCAGCTGCTGCAGCAACCGGTGGAGCCACAGGCACGAAGCGCATGGACAGCCACTTCCTCCGCTACATCCCGGCAACCGAGAAAAAGGCTAATCCGCAGAAACAGTGTGTTGTCTGCTACGGCAAGGGTAACCGGAAGGATGTCCGCACCATGTGCGCTGATTGCCTCGGGAATCCTGGGTACTGCATTCCGTGTTTCGAGGAGTCTCACCGAGGGAAATAGAGGTGTACTCGCTCGTGTCAGGGGTGTTCAGGTCTGGGCACCGCTTGAGGATCGTGGCAGGCTTTATGTAGTTGCTAGCTACCTGCTAGTTCACTGTAGTGGTATTGCAGCGCTCAGCTACTTTGTGTGAGCTGCATTCAATAATTTGTATGAGCTACATTCTATAATTTGTGTGTGTGTGTGTGTGGGCGCGCACTCGCGCGCGCCCTCGGGTGCGCTTTCATGCATGTGTCCAATAGTGTACATGAGTGTACGGGTGAATGTGAGTGCGAGAATTGCATGGCTGGATAGGTCTGTATAGGTGTGAATATGTGCATGCCTCTGCCGGTGTCTGTTCGGCAAGAACCTGTTGCCTAGCCATTCGTATTGCATTCAGTGTTTCGAGGAGTCTTACCGAGGGAAATAGAGCTGTACTCGCTCGTGTCAGGGGTGTTCAGGTCTGGTCACCGCTTGAGGATCGTGGCAGGCTTTATGTAGTTGCTAGCTGCCTGCTAGTTCACTGCAGTGGCATTGCAGCGCTCAGCTACTTTGTGTGAGCTGCATTCAATAATTTATGTGAGCTACATTCTATAATTTGTGTGTGTGTGTGTGTGGAGGGGGGGGGGGGCGCACGCGCGCGCGCGTGCGCACGGGTGCGCTTTCATACATGTGTCCAATAGAGTACATGAGTGTACGGGTGAATGTGAATGCGAGAATTGCATGGCTGGATAGATCTGTATGGTTGTGAATATGTGCATGTCTCTGCCGGTGTCTGTTCGGCAAAAACCTGTTGCCTAGCTATTCGTATGCACATTGAATAGTTCCTGACTCCCCTCAGCTGGTTTCAGCAAACATGACCATATTTGGTCATCATCTACTCAAGAACAAAACCGTAATTATGTCAAACCTAGTTCTTACCATCATATCCACCTGGCCATTCTAGTATAAATGAGCTGCATGCTCTGGTACGTTCAACCCGTGTTTATGCGAAAATTCATCAAAAATACGTATATTTTGTACTCGTTTTACTGGCTTCTATTGACCAAATATGGAATTTTGTGTTGGGAATTGTTCTCACTGAAACCTATGCATTCCGCAGAAAAAATTGTGAGTGAATAGGACTACTTTTGGAAAATCACGAAAATCACTGGTTTTGGCTCCGCGGGTCAGTTACACACCCTGGCCGTGCTGAAAGGGTTAATCTTGGGTGTGTGTGTACATGCGAGAAAGATTGATAGAGAGAGAGAGAAATTGATATCCATGTGAATGCTTTTATACTATGCTTATTCTCTGCTGTGAGTACGTCAACGTATCCATTCTCCTTGTTTTTTTTCGTAGTCCCAGCCCTGGATGCCTCGCCTGTGCCTTTCAATAGCGGAGCGTTTGCCAGCATGGAGAGATGAGAATCGGCTCCTGCCGGTCATGGTCTGGAAGGACTTCTTGACGAAAGTCAGCACGGAGCTGAACCCGCTAGTCAGCGAGGAACGACTCCGGATCAGCACCGGCTTTCTCATGATGAGTGGAGACGTGAGTCCGTGCAGGGCACATGAGCCGCCTGTGTGTATAATGTGCTTATGCACATGCGTGTGTATATGCATTTATGATGGAATTCCAATTACCAGCAGTCATGGTTGAAAGCGACATAGCCAATATTATGGTCGAATGGTCATTCTGCAAGATGTCATTTTTTCTGGACCCCCCCCCCCCCCCTACACACAATAAAACTGTGAACGGTACCGTTCGGCTGTTTCTTTTAAAATACATGAAACTCCCCTACACACATACAGACGAATTCAGTAATGTGGTCTAGACTACAGTATCTGTACTGACAGGCGCCGAAGAATGATGCACCGAAACAGACAGGCTAGAAGTTTACCAAGTGACGGATACACGTCGGTTCATGTATATACAGTCAACTTCGCGAATAACGACTGCGGATATAACGACAATTCGCGTATAACGACACAGTTTCCAACTTTCCATGCCCAGAGCAAAGTCCCATCTAACTGCAATACATGATATAATGATACTTTGTGTACAAGGACACTTCGCGAATAAGGACACTTTTCTGATGCCCCGCCGAGTGTCGTTACATGCAACGTTGACTGTACACAGATCTACAAGATCAATAGGAATCGCGTAGGATGCGACTCTGCACCCTGTTCTTTATCACCAGTCAGTACTGTAACCAGATTACACTCTTTACACCATAATACGTACTTTGCTCCCTATTGAAAGTACTCATCAATCCGACACACTCCTCACAGCCCTAGACTCTACAGAGCATCCGGCTGCAATGTGATTTTTTTGTTCCAACTCTTTCAGGTGGTCTACATTCAACAGCCGCCGTTGGAGAACCTCGTCATTCTGGACCCGAACTGGCTAGGCTCGACCATATTCGGACCCGCACTGAACCCGGACGCGGATCACCCACAGCGCTCCGCACTCGGCCTGCGCTCCAACACTGGTCGCGTGCCGCTGCGCGAGGTGAACCGTGTGTGGCCGGACGTCGACGGCCAGTCCATATTTCACCTGCTGGAGCACTTTGACCTATGCAAGCCTGATATCCAGGTAAGCAAAATCTGGGAGATAGTCGGCGATCATAACAATGACAAACCGGCACTTGATCCCATCAGGAAAGGAGCACATATGAAGAAAGAAAAGGGACTGGACCATTGCATAGAAAGACAGAAGGGATCACGCTGCATGAGTTGATGTTTCGACCAGTCGTGATCACGTCTGTTCTTCTGTGCAATCATCCAGTCACTCTTTCATACATGCTACTTTCACCGTAATGGCTAGTGGGAGCAGACCTCCTGGGCTTGAGAGATGTCCGTGCCATGTCACTGCGGGCTTCATAGCCTAGTGCATGCACTGAGGCGAGCTCCAAACCTCTGGGTGCCCCACATCCGTTGGTTCAGGGTGCAGAGAAAAGCACGAGGGGTAGGATTTCGGATGCACTGCACTACGAGACCTGCTAGTATTCCTGTCTGTCATCATTGTGCTACTGAGTCTTAGTGGAGGTTCACCTTTTTCAACATTCGACACTTGACGGTGCATGCAGCACTTGTGTAGGCAGGGGCGTCAGTGGCGTGCACCGAGTCTTGAAAGGGGGGTTTCTAGAGCTGGTAATTTTTTTCTGGAGACCCACTGTATCATTATGTATTTGTGCACATGCGCATCCCCCGAACATCCCGTCGGAGATAACGGCGAGGGCTAGGGAGGAGGGAGGGGACTCAAGATCAGGGGTGTAGGGCACCAATGAACACTGGTGCTGATGAGATGCGGGGCTCGTCCGACTGCTATCATCAGATCATGCCGGCACAAACGCGTCAGAGAGGGAACCAGGTACAGGGGTAGAAAGGACAGAAATAAGAGGAATGGAGAGAGGGGACGATGTTGCATGGAAATGTTGGTACACGTGTAACCGGTAGCAGGATAAAACGGGTTACCTTTTACATACCAGCACTTCAAAAAGTATTTGCAAAGAGGGTACAAAAGTCAATTCACTCATATACAATGACATGTTTGTCATATTGAACACGTAAAAGTTTGATAGGCCTAGCCGCCCAGGCTACACTACAGTCTATAAGACACAGAGGGAGTGCGCCTTAACCTGCAATAGTGCTCAAATGCCCGGAATGGGCAGAGCGTAGTACGTATATACTTCCTTTTGTGTACCTCTTGCAGTCTATAAGACTAGTATAACACTATGTCTATGGTACTTCACTACAATCTGTCCCCGGGGAAAATTGCGGAAAAAAATCGCAAAAAACGCGGGGAAAAACGCGGCATAATATGGCATAATCTGCGGTGAAATTGCGGTAAATATGCGGTAAATATGCGGTGAATGATGTTGATGTGCGGCAATTTTCAGTGAGTATGTAGTGAAATCAATCAGTTACAAGTCTCTGGTGTAAGCACTCGTCATATTTGAGTAAAAAGCCGCCACGATGAGACGTTGCTGACCGAACAGTGCACTGTGTGTACGTGTAGTGCAACAGAAAAGTTCAAAAAACGCGGGAAAATCGCGGAAAACGCGGTCTTTTAAAAAATCACAAAAAACGCGGAAAAAAACGCGGCCGCGGAATTGCAATTTTTCACGGGGACAGTACAATGGAGTCCACTCCGATCCAGGCATGTTTGTTTCATCAAAACACTGCTTACATTCGACGGATCTTTCTTTCTGTTCTTATGACGAAGTTTTCAGCATGTATTGGCAATGTTCAACATTATTTCAATAAAGAGTTATGGGCCTTGCTTCGATGGAAGCTCGCGGAAGAAAAGCAGAGTCCCGCGTCATTGAGTCGCGGCCGGAGCAGCGCTTCGTTCTGAAGCAGCGCAAGTGGATCATGGACGCACATGTTTTCGTCTTCCAGTCGACAACGTTTTTGACGAACATCTCTGCTGTGCACATGAGCGAGAACGAAAGGCTGTGGAGATCTTGATTTGAGTCAACACTTTGGAAGGAGATATCGTCAATCATATCCTTGAACTGACTTGCATCGCACGTGCTTGACTCAAATTTCGAGACAGAACGGATTTCTTGAACGTCATCGCCAATCCAGGAGCGAACCAGAGCTAGAGATAGATCTCTCTGTCGCTACTCTCCACTGAAGAAAGAGAGAATAATGTATTTTGAACTACATGCAAAGCAACTCTCTCTCACTTCGAAATAAGGACATAGTCACTGTACTGTAAACTACCCGTCGATCGACGCGTATGCAGGATAACCAATCCAGTAGGCGCGCTTTTCCTTCGGCAAGATTGCCCGAAAAAAGGTGGTTTCCAGACACCAAAAAACTCATACAGTGCACGCGCCTGGGCGTAGCAGCCGACGCTTTCGTCCAGAAGTGCCCAGAATGCGGGATATTGCACTCCAATTTCAAAAATTTCCCGGGGGACACCCCCCTGAGCCCCCCTCCGGCCAGCCCACCTCCGACAGCGGTGCTACGCACATGGTACGTTGTACTTAACACCGGGCCATGTGTCCACACTCACATGTGTGTACACTGGCTCTGGCCATCCTGGCAAGAAGGCAGATAGGTATGCCTGTTTGATTGGTGAATAAAAATACCATACCATACGCTGATGCACTGTATACCGTAATTTCTGGGTTTGGGGCCGGTCTTTTGTTACCGCCTGTCTACCGCATCATTTCAGGGGTTTTGTGTAGATTTGTTTCTTCAAATTGGGTGAAATTTTAGGTCTCGCACACTACTATGCACCTGGGCCAGTGTTGCTGAAAATACGGTATATCAAATGGGCTCTCCTTAAAATGGATCAAAGAAATTCAGTGTTTGTGTGACTGCCCGTCTTGCCTGGGTGTCTGCAGGATACTGGTGAGGTGTGCTATGAGTTTCCAGCGCTGATGAAGAGCCAGTGTCTGTATGGACTGTGGGAACGCGACGACGAGCTGACAGTCTACGCTGGTCTACGTCTGGCCTGCGCCACGCCCCAGGACATCTTCACGCCGGGATTCTTTGCCAAGCTGCAGCTGTCGCTACGGCGGCGCTTCTGCGATGACTTTGATGACCAGGTATGGACCAGTGTGGCAAGGCCGAAAACGCTCGACCATCTCATGTTTGCGCCGTTATCTTGGGATAACTCGGAAACATGTCACTGAGAACACTGAGAACACTGCACACTGTGCACTGTCCATGACATTGTGTATAGCCTGTGATGCACGTTTAGCATGGTAAACCGGCAATGGGCAAGAACCAATCTGGCACGCACTTGGGAGTGTATGCGTGGTGGTGGTAGTAGTAAAACTACTACTCGACGGATTCTGGTCGTCGCCTCGTTGAGAGGGGTAGGTGGCATGGGACGTCCAGATAAGAGTGAGAGTTGAGTGATGTTGGTGTCATTTACCCCCCAGCACGTACAACACACACCAAAGCACCTCCAGACAACCCAACTTGAACAGGATCTTCTCTCACCTTATTAACCTACAGATTCTCCTGCGTATCCTGCGTTTCCTGTTCCGGGTTGCATACTGTGTCCTGTTGTTCAGGAGCTGATTCTCTGGAATGAAGGTCTCCTGTGCTTGAGAGGTGATGTGCAGATCATGGTGGAGCTGGCTGATGATGGTAGAGCCATTCATATCCTGGTAAGGGAAGGAGAGAGAAGGGGAGAGAGAGAGAGAGAGAGAGAGAGAGAGAGAGAGATTGAGAGAGAGAGGCCAACTTTGAAAGAGAGATTGAGAGAGAAACCAACTTTGAAAGACAGATAGAGATGTCAAATCTGCCCTGGGAAGTATGATAATCGGACATGCTTGGACCCATAACGCAGCAAAATTCGAACTCAAATATGTATTGGACACCGCTGCACCAATGGTGTAAATCACAGTGCTCCCCCAGTCACGGAATACAGAGTGATTCACCCTTTTCAACCCTTGCACTGCACTATAATAATTTATGATGTGCAGCATAGTCTGCAAGGCTTTTGTACCATCCTTCACTTTAGTTGAGGCGCACAATGAGAACCAATTGAAATAAAATGAAAAAAGGATTCGCAAACTCTACTGCAACCACCCATTCCTTGTCCAGACTAGTGAACTAAAAGGTACTTCTGCATCAACATTGGCGAGAGATCTCCCATGTTGGGGGATCCAACAGCTTCCAAATTGGATAGAAATGTTGATGTTAAAGGGGAAGTATACCCTAAAATCAAATTTTCACCAGTTGTAGTCTTCGGGGTGCTGAGTCGAATGGTCTTGGTCCGAGGAAGCTGCGACGCTCCCTTCCTACTTGAATCCCAATCGAACTCGCGCACTTCCACCGAAACTGGGTGACTGCGCCCTACTAGATGGGGATTTGTATGCAAAATCTCACTAAAAGCGCCATTTCGTTCTTATAAAAGCACGGATGACCGCGATTGGCCCATATGTTGTAGTCTTTTGGACGCTGAGTCGACTGGTTTTGGTCCGAAAAGGCTGCGATGCAGCGTTCCTCCTTTATTCCCAATCGAACATGGTTGAACACGCGGTCACGTGCTCCTGGGTGCCCAAATCACCTGGTCACCGCGCCAGCAGGCGACAACTTTCACACCAAGGTTCAACTCGAGTTCAACTCGAGTGACAGGAGTGCACCCAAAAAAGGTCAAACAGGCTAGTAAGTTGTACCCTGCAGGCACGGTGACCAGGTGACTGGTGTACGCAGGAGCACGTGACCGCTTCTTCAACCATGTTCGATTGGGAATAAAGGAGGAACGCTACATCGCAGCCTTTTCGGACCAAAACCAGTCGACTCAGCGTCCAAAAGACTACAACATATGGGCCAATCGCGGTCATCCGTGCTTTTATAAGAACGAAATGGCGCTTTTAGTGAGATTTTGCATACAAATCCCCATCTAGTAGGGCGCAGTCACCCAGTTTCGGTGGAAGTGCGTGAGTTCGATTGGGATTCAAGTAGGAAGGGAGCGTCTCAGCTTCCTCGGACCAAGACCATTCGACTCAGCACCCCGAAGACTACAACTGGTGAAAATTTGATTTTAGGGTATACTTCCCCTTTAAGTATGTTTACACTCAGGCCTGTCTAGGTGACCACTCTCAGGCTTAAAAGGCAACCACCTGTCCCTGAGGACCACTGGATCCTAAGACAAAAGGAACACTGTCATGGGAGGTCACAACATTGCTGTGTGTTCTCTTTGCTCTCCTCTCTCCTGCCCCCGACAGGTGCGCGGTACAGATGCCGATCGGCGTGAGTGTCTGGCACACATGCAGCTCTTCTTCGCTGTGTCCAAGCAGAACGTGGAGGAGACGTGCCCCGGTACCGACACCATTACACAGGTAACAACTGGGCCTGGGTGTCCTGCCTCATCACCACAAGGTGCCCACAACAGATGTCAATGCATGACATGTACAACGACCACTGTCTCCCACATTACCACTTCCATGCACAAAATGTCTTAGTGCAAACAGAACTCTCCCATTAGGGTAGGGCAGCTGTATACGGTATCCATGCCAGTCTTGCAAAATTCCTTTCAGACACAGTCTATCTAGGACGAGTCAAGAGACTATGGAGGTCGTTCGCAGTGATCGTACCCGTTAGTCACACGCATGTATAGTACACCACTCAGGATTGATCTGGTCAATGGGAGGTGGACTTGTGATCGGAACATTGACTAGTCAGTGGGAGATGGACTGGTCACTGGGAGATGGACTGGTCAGTGGTGATGGACTGGTCAGTGGCGATGGACTGGCCAGTGGGAGATGGACGGTTCAGTAAGAGATGGACTGGTCAGTTGGAGACAGGCTGGCAAGTGGGAGATGGACTGGCCAGTGGGAGACAGGCTGGCCAGTGGGAGATGGACTGGTTAGTGGGAGATGGACCGGTCAGTGGGAGATGGACTGGTCAGTGGGAGATGATCTGGTCAGTGGGTGATTTTTTTACTAGCAAACACAGCCCTACTAACAATCAGGGAAAGAGGACAACTGAAGTGACGGACTGGTTTAGTGAGAGATGGACTGGTCAGTGGGAGATGGACTGGTTAGTGGGTGAAGGACTGGTCAGTGGTCAGTGGGAAATTGACTGGTCAGTGGGAAATTGACTGGTCAGTGGGAGATGGACTGGTCAGTGGGAGATGGACTGGTCAGTGGGAGATGGACTGGTCAGTGGGAGATGGACTGGTCAGTGGGAGATGGACTGGTCAGTGGGAGTCTAAAGCAAGCCACGAAAACATCATCGATCAAACCAGGTCTAGACTGAGGATGTGCCATACACCTGACTAAGAACATTATTTCCCCTTTCCATGTATACATGTATGTACTGATTTTGCAGATCATGAGTCCACAAGCAATGAAGAAACACACCGACTTGGCTTGGTATGAGCCTGAGCAGCTCTTACACGCACAGAGAACAGCAGTTGATGACGATGAGGAGGACACCGCAGGAGGTAAGTCATCCTCTCTGATATCATGTACATGCACATACTAGCACACACGCACGTACACAAGTCACGTGCACACACATGTAGTACAGTTGTACACACACACATACTAGCCAGTGCAGGCTGTCGTAATAAAACGACTCATCCGTGTTCCATTCCCGTGCATGGTACATGCATGGTGCGACGGCACAATGACAGCTGTCGCAAATCACACTGAGTATTACACGTGTTTTTTGGTGATTCCTGGTTAGCTGCTAGCTTTTCCCTACTCGAAGTTGTTGCCGCCGCGAAATCTGGGGGTTTGTGTTCGTCCTGGCGAAAACCGTGTTTTGATCCGTTGAGGGAGACGAGAGATACAGTGCGAAGACGTACGATCTGTCCGAGAATCGGCGAAGAAGAAAGCTTCGCAGACTACCCGTAGTGGTTGGGAACAGAATGGAACATATACCAGTCGATGCCTGTCATGGTAGGGATGACTGCTACGAAGTTTTAGCCCCATGCTCCCCAGCGCTTTTTAGCGCCCGACGATAATTACCAAATTTCATCGATTTTCCATGTGGATCAAAGCATAGTCTCCTCCATCTTCTCCAGTCGAGCAGAGTCTGGACGCTACAATGTCGAGACGCGAAAAGAGAACATGCATGAACACACAGGAGCATCACATGCAGCTGCATTCTGCCTTGACGAAGCTGAGAACAACACCAGCACCACGCAGTTGGAACACATTTCGAAGAAGACGAAGAACTACATATCCGCGTTCAAAAAAGCCTCTGTACTGTGCAGTATGCATGCAGTATGCATGCATGCATGCGCGAAGCACGGGGTCCACGGATCAACTTCGTTCAAAAATCATTGTGCCACACGGGTTGTATGATTTGTGTGCGATCATGATCTTTCTTCTTGACAAACAAAAGTGAAGTTTTTCGATCTTCAAATCGCCATAGCGTCCTTGTCATGACTCCAAATCAGCTGAAACTTTGCAGGAGGAATGAAAATGCCATGCTGAATCGATTGGTACCATTTTCGAAGGGTTTCCTTGAAAAATAAAATTTAGCCTGCACTGGCTACACATACACACATACACACATACACACATACACACACACACACACACACACACACACACACACACAGTGACACAAACATGTTCTCTTTACCTCTGGCTGTCTGTTTGTGTCTGTCTGTATCTCTCTATCCGTCTCAGTCTCTCTGTTTCTCTCTGTCTGCCCGTCTCTGGATGTCTGTCTGTATGTGTGTCTGTCTCTCTCACACACTCCGTCCCTTTCTCTCTCTTCCCGTGTATGGGAGGGGGAGATTTATGTGGGTTTATATGTACATGCATGCATGCATGCATGCGTGTGTGTGTATGTGTGTGTGTGTGTGTGTGTGTGTGTGTGTGTGTGTGTGTGTGTGTGTGTGTGTGTGTGTGTGTCCCATATGGTGCAGTGGTATGTTTAGCGATTTCCAATCGATAGGTTGCGGGTTCGATTCCCGACGATTATGGTCACTCACGTCTTTCTTCTCTTTCTCAGACTCCTCCTGACTTTTCTTTCATTCTCCTGGGTGGTTACCAACAGCCAGTGCATGCCGGAGTATGTGGTGTGATGTGTGTGCGTAAAAAAATGAAGACAAAAATGAAAAAAATGAAAAAGACCAAAAAGTAGGGATTCACTGGCCAGAAAAAGCCACTTCATAGCTGTGTGGTGTAGACCAGGCTGAATAGTGGCGGCCAATTCTTCAGCCTTGCAAGCTGTTGAATGGTGCAATCCCAGCACAAGCTGCTATGGCTTCTGCTGTAGCATCGCTATCATCGCCTCCGGCGATGGGCGTCCAATGGTCCAATGGTGTGTGTGTGCGTGTGTGTGTGTGTGTATGTGTGTATGTGTGTGGTGTGTGTATGTGTGTGTGGAAGGACTGTGCTGTCCGGGATCTACGTGCCCGTGGCGTGGAGGCATCATGGTATGATGTTGCATGTGAGTCCCGCGCGGAGTGGCGCAGCACCTACCAAGAGCCTGACAATGTGCCTGAGCCTCCGCCCCGAGTGGTATGTACGGTATGCGGACGGGATTTTGCACGGAAAGGAGACATGGCTCGGCATAAGTGTCTGGAGAAGCGTGCGCGGCCTGTGTCTGAGCAGCGGGGTGCCAGTCAGTGCGGGCGGTGTGGGCGGTGGGTGAGAAGCCGCGGTGGCTTGGTCCGGCATGTGTGTGCCTCAACGGTGGCTGCCGCAGTGCCACCTGGAACTACCGGAACGTCTGCACCGGCGGAGGGATGTTGTGCCGCGCATTGTGACAGGTGTGGTCGCTGCTTTCGCGGTGTCCGGGGACGGGGCAGGCATCGCTGTTCAAGGGTGGCGCATAGACCAACAGCAGAGGAGCGCTCAGCCTTCCAGCACGTGTGCATATGCGGCAAGCGGATGCGACTACCCGTGCACCTGGAGCGTCATCGAGCGTCGTGTCCTCTCTCTCTCTTCTCAAGTTTCCCAGTGATGGGATCACGTGACCCTTTTGCGGCAGTGACTCTACAGGACAGGACAGGACAGTGTGTGTGTGTGTGTGTGTGTGTACGTGTGTGTGTGTGTGTGTGTGTGTGTGTGTGTGTGTGTATGTGTGTGTGTGTGTGTGTATGTGTGTGTGTGTGTGTATGTGTGTGTGTGTGTGTGTGTACCTTTTGGTATGCATTTGCTCTTGCTAAGTGCTGCAATTTCACCCTAACCATCTTGGATGGAATGAAGACATCATAATCTTACTCCACTTTCATCCGGCTTCTGTTGTCTTCCTCCCACCTCTGCGCGACAGGTGTTCTGCACCATGCAATGGGATTCAGCGAAACACTATGTGACGTACTGTGCTGCGGCTGCCCGGAGCTCATTCTCACCGCCAAGTCGCCGCCGTACGCACACGTACGCACGCTCGGCACACGCGCCCGCATGAAGCTGAGTCGCTTGCTCGACGCTCACGACTCGCTGGGACGCGACTGGTGCCTCCTGGCGCTGGCCCTGGGTCTGAATGATGAAATGCCGCAGCTTGACAGGGCGTCGCTGGTTAGAAGTAGTCGACTGCACTTGCCCGGTCTACCTTCAGGTGAGTTGTTTAATTTTGATCTCGTATGCTGTACATCTGCAGCGGTTATTCAATGACGTCATTTCACGCAATAACATGTATGCAACTACATCATCATACAGTGTAACATGCATGCAATTACATCATCCAAACAGTTTGTGCATTTTGAGTTCAATCAATAGACCAATCCCGAAAAGATTGTCTGGGTTCGTGAAAGGGGGCACGCGTGCAAGCCAGCACGTGTGAAGTGCATCGTTTTGTATTCAGTTTGTGTGTGTCAGCTCATGGCGGAGGAGAGAGAGACTTTTGCTCGCCGAGCTGAAGCTAAAGGATTTGATGGAGTCCTGCCAGCAGCTAGTCAAAGGACCTTCGGTACCTTAGGCAGACCCTGACGGAGTTTGGAGGCCAGATGGCTCTCGGTGAGGAGAGAAACATTCGCGTGGCGATCGACTCTCCGTAAAAAATGCAAGCTACATAGCGCCGACATACTGCAACAGCTACGATTTCAGCTAACTTCTCGATCTGCTGCTTCACAAAGTTCAACTATTTACAAGTCCTGACTGTTGTAGTCTGAAGCTGGAGTCTCATCGCCCACCTACACTCTACAGGTTACTTTTGGAGCTGATGGATTTCCCGACTTGGACTCCTTCCGCAAACTCTCGCAACATTACTACAGTGTATGCTGTGTTTCCGCACGCTCGTGTCGACATGTCACCTATACTGTACATGTACCGGGTCGCGGAGGAGCTTGACGACCTCCACTGACTCCAGGTTTCCGAAATACTGCCGTCGTCTTCGTTGATGTCGCTGGTGACATTCTCCCCTTGCAGGACGTGCACATAGTTGTCGTCCCGGGGGTAAAGACTATGTTGTCTTTCGAAATAGTTCTTCATCACGCTCGCGCGAATGATGTTTCTCATCATGAACTCGTTCCGACGGTGTGACACGGCGATGGTCTTTGGTGGGGCACTGGCTTGGCGAAAACGATATCTTCTTGTGCAATATAACATTGATCGGCTGCAGATGAGTACAGTCACTTCGTGGTTGGTCCTATAGGAGGGCAGCTGACAGGAAAGAGGCAGGACTCATCGAAGACGAAGCGCTCGCAACAAACAATAGCACTCGAAATATCTCGTAAGATTTAGGACCTATCGCTTTGAGCCACAGCGCTCACAGCCTTGCCTACTTCATCAAAGTGAGCTCTACATGTTCGTTGACCTCTTCACACTACACAGAAGAGCGAAACAAGGATTATGTCTTAGCATTTCAACTCCAACAGCAGGCCATTACCAGTGCGAGAGAGAAAACTACAAAGGGCTTCGCTTTCTGTCGCATCGTCTCTCTTGCATGCAACTAGCGAGAAAATCGTGTACTTACCCTCGCATTCACACGCGAACTATCAAACACGTCCTGTGCCGCATGCTGATCAGGTAGTGCCATGTATGTGTTGTACAGTGTACTCTCAGTTGACATGCCCCCTTTCGAACCCAGACAATCTTTTCGGGATTGGTCTATTCATGCTGACTCTGTCGATACCAACTTGCATCCAAGCATTGGTGGTTCAGTGGTAGAATCCTCGCCTGCCACGCGGGGGGCCCGGGTTCGATTCCCGGCCAATGCATCTTTTTTTTTGTTGCATCAAGATTTTTCCCTAGCCACTAAACAATGATACCAGGAGTCCATCGTGAACAGAGAGTATGCCAGACAGAGTGTACAGCTCTGCATCTATGCTCTACAAAATCAATCCCAGGGGGAAGTTTTTTGTTTAGGTCACCATGAACCATAGGAAACCCGTCATACTGTAGGCTCAGTGCGAAATTTCCACATAACAAAGGTGATAGTGGGAAACTCGCGTGCGTTTTTCAACGAAACAGTTAGCAAGACCTTGGTGAAATGGTAAAATGACCATGTATCTCGGTGTAAGATGCAGCAAAGGTGAGTCACTATGGCCTTGGCAAAAAAAACTTAACCATTGGATGATTCTCGTGGAGCTGCACACTTTGGTTCACGTACTCTTTGAAAAAACATAAACTTGTGAATACACCGACGTAGGAAAGGATTTGCTTGATTTTTGTCGAAATCATGTGCCACCTGTTTCAGGTGAGACTTAGAAAGAAAAAAGATGCATTGGCCGGGAATCGAACCCGGGCCCCCCGCGTGGCAGGCGAGGATTCTACCACTGAACCACCAATGCTTGCACGATAAACTGTTAGCTGCTACCAGGTCCCATCCTTCAGTGATGCTGCTGACAGGATAATAATTATTATGATGATGTTGCTGACGAAATGATTATGACAATTCAATTATGCATCATGCCTTGCACTGCGAAAATAATGCAATCACAATTATTTTGCCCGGACGAGAGACTCTATGGCAATCCTAAAATAGGAAACTCAAAACTTTACTTGATCATTGGTTGTTCTTTGCTTTGCCATAACTCATTTCATAGGTTTCATGGTCAGTGGGCAGGTTACTGAGATTGCTCTTCGCCTGAGTCATGTGAAATCAACTTGCAATGCAGCAACATTGTTAATCCCTGGTGCGTGTGTAATGTGTATGACGCCTGCCTGTGTGTATCACCTATGCTGTATGTAGGAATCAGCTCAGCAACGCCGGGGCCGATGGACTACCGGGACCAGGTGCGCTCCGACTTCACGGTGAGCCCGGCCGAGAAGGCCGAGATCGAGGCCAGCCTGCTGGCCGTGGGCAGCCCGACGGACCGGGTGATGCGCGCCTGGGAGCAGGAGAGCACCAGCACGGTGCTGCGACTGGTCGACGTGCTGCGCGAGCTGGGCAGGGCCGACGCGGCCAAGTGCATCACGGACAACCTGCCGTTGACGCAGATGAAATCCGACAGCGACGTGGTGGTGACTATTGGCGGCGCCGAGGAGACGTCGTATATGTGCTGAGGGCTGAGACGGCCTACACTGATGTGCTGAGGAGACATGCTACGTATGCTGACGAGACATTGTCTACATGTGCTGATGACTGAGATGCCCAACAGAATTATGCCGAGGAGACATCCTACATGGGCTGAGGGCTGAGACGTCGCACATGTGCGGAGGAGACATGCTGCATGTGCTGAGGAGACAGCCGGTGATTGTATAAGTTACTTGCTGAGGAGACATGGCGCATCAGTACACGTGCAAAAGGAGATGACAAACTAGTTGCGACGAAGCATCCTAGAACCCGATACCGCTATGAGGTCGGATTCCACTAGCTGCAACGGTGCTGAGGAGACATCCTGCATCAGTACATGCACTGCGGACACCAGTAACTAGTCATGAAACACAGTATTGCTGTGTGTTGGTTGACGTCATATCCGCTGACCGCTTCACTCTCCGACACACTTGACGTTATTATGATTTTGTCTTGAGACTACGTGCTTCTGAGATCACGATTCGGTGCGCGTGTGGCTTTTGTATGCCTAGGTGTAAGCATGTCCAAGTCGACTCCTCGCAGGCTAGCTTTCTATCATGGCATACTACCACCAGTTGATCATCCTATTTCTGTGCTTGCAGAACCTACTGGCATGCGTCTCCGTGCAAGACTTGCTAGATATCGGCCTGGTTGTTGAGCATTTGATTCTAGATAGTAATTCCTTGATGCTAGTTAGTGCCATTGACATTGTGTCCGGCCATACAGATTGCCATAGCAACCATGGCAGCATTAGGCTTAATGCTATCACTGGGCATCACAGTCTTTGTTTTGTTGATGTACATGTAGCAATCAAAAACATTGCCATAAATATGGATTTGAGACTTTGAAAAACCTGAAGAGTTGAAGACTGCCGAGTTGTTGACAAAGCCGGAGTGCTCACGTAAATGAACCGGGTTCAGTGTTAGTAGTAAGAGTACATGTAGCAGACAGACCAACAGTACAGCCGCTGAGTGTCTGTGAGTGCACATCGTTCAGCGTTACACCCCTAGTACGAGTATTTCTGTCATCTCACATCATGCAGACAGACGGTAGCTTAGGGCCACAGCCGCGATGAGACTGACATGTTCTCAATATAGCACGAGTACGGTTATCGATCACACGCATGGAGCATGGTCAATGTGACCCGCTGCATGGCTGCATGCACTTCATAGCATACTAGTATGGTGGAGCATGCTCTCCCCAGTCAGCCCTGCCTGGTCAGTGACAGCTGTTGTGTGAGTGTACTGTTGCAGACTCAGCGGCAATGATACACCGAGTGTGGGTCTTACCTCACAATGGATACAGTAGAGCTTTCTCCATTGCCCTGCCCAGTGTAGATCTACACCGTGCTCAGTACTTGTAATAAGGCCACGCATCCTGGAACATGATACTGTGTCATGAGGTTGGATTGCACTCGCCACAGCTGCATTGCCCAATGTGATTACGTGATCATGTGATCACTGGCTGTTACCACGGTCACAGCACCGTCGGTGTGAGAGCTGTGGAGACGGGAGTCGTAATATACCAACTCCCGAGTGGGAGCACACACAGTGCACACACACACACACACACACACACACACACACACACACACACACACACACACACACACACACACACACACACACACACACACACACACACACACACACACACCATTTGACCATTTTGACATCAATCGCCGGAGGCAATGAAAGCGATGCTACAGCAGAAGCCATAGCAACTTGTGCTGACACCCGGGGACACAAGCACACAGGCCCACAGACGCTGCATCAGTCAACACAACACAATTTTGACAGCTTGTACACAGGCACTGACGGACAGCGCCTTTAGAAGCCATGCATGACACAGCCAGCACACTTCGGACACGTGAACAGGGTTACTTTGAGTCAGCAACTTGCCATGTCCCAAGTTACTTCACTTGATATCTGAAACCTGCCCTTGAGCTAATCATCAGGCTATCGCTGTAAACATGAGAGAGCACCATGATATCAGGGCACAGTATGAGGGTGTATAATGTGTGTGCACGTGTACGACCGCAGGCGTATGGTCCCGGGCATGATTGCTGGCACAGGGTGCCAGAACGTGAGACCATTGTGACAGCCAGGGGACTGCGGTGCGTGTCCCATGTGGCCTGCCGCAGTCACACACACACACACACACACACACACACACACACACACACACACACACACACACACACGACGGACATACACACACGGGAACACACACACACACACTACTAACAGTTACTACTGCTACTAACGAAGAAGTAATAGTACACGACGTGTATGAACAGTCTAATTACGATGCTGGGTGGCCTGGAGGGCATTCAGTATTGTAAGTGTACCCACGTTTTACAAGACTGGTTGAGCTAATACTTTGAAGTAATAGGCAGTGCCTAACCGAAGACCTACATGTACGTGTACCAGTGTCATAAGTAACTTATTGCTGCTGACGGTCAGTTTTCATGCAATTTTTGATCCACTCAGTTCCAACTCCCTCAAACTGCTGAATTAGATAACTTATGGTCCAAGCTATTTTTACATCTAACCTTGACACTACAACCATATGCTCATCAGATAGTATTGCTCGGCCACCATCTGGAAGTTGAGGCCACATGGCCACTGCAGAGTGGGGCTGTGTGTCAAATTAGCTGTGTGCTCCTGAACAGCAGTGGTGGTGAGGGCGGACGAGCCCGTCCGACCATCGGTCTCAGAGTCATTACTGGTTTGGGTGCTTGCACTACTACTAGCTGGGGCTGTGCTACTTATATCCAGATACAGTATACATGACCAAAGGCGGGGGGGGGTAGAAGTGGGGCCGGGAGGGGGAGGGGGGGGGTAAGAACAACACACTCTCTCAACCTTTAGCCCTCTGCTGCTTTTCCCCCTGTGCACGGGTCGACAGAGCCCGCTGTTCACCATCTGTTGCCCCTCATTCTAATTGTTCTGAAGCACATGTACTTGATCACCTGACAGTTATTGCCGCGCGAGTGAGCTTCCTCCCCGCACCGGTTACGTTCCTTTGTGTTCTCTTTCATGTTATGAATCATGAATGAATGTGAACTCGGCTTCAATGTAGAGATCTGGATCTTGTTCTTCACTCACTCGGTCTCCTTCTTGTTGTCAGATTTGCCCTCAGACTGTGCGAGCATCTAGGACACTAGTAAACTGAATGTACTCCAGAGCTGAGTCAAAAAGATGCACAGGCAAGACATTCAAAACTTCAATCTAATCTACATTGTTCTAGACTTGACTCATCAAGCATGTATTATTCGTTGCCAATAAGATATTATTTATAGCTTATAAATACCCAAATGCAGTAAACAGCAAGCTGTTTCGGCCATAAAGGCCTCATCAGTACAGCTACAAGCTAAATAGGCCGAGCTACCAGCCATGGTGTAAAGGAGGTACCACAGATATTGAAAGATGGCTCGTCGCTCTAGCGCCACTCGGAGCCGTGCTCAAACTACAATTTAACTGATAAGTAGTAGGTAAGGTTTGTTTGGCTGAATAACATGTTGATTGATTGACAGCATGTTACAAGGCGGAGGACGCATTGTGTTGAAAAACAGTGCTCCTGAGGATCCTGACAACAACCATCATCGGGTGTGTGTGTGTGTGTGTGCGGGGGGGGGGGGGGGGGGGGGCTCTGCCAACTGATGATGGTTGTAAAGTGTAGTCAGGAGCACTGTTTTCAACACAGTGCGTCCTCTGCTCTGCAACATAGTGTACGCCTGTGTACATCGATACATGGTAGGACTGTGCGTGAACAGTTCCTGCAGGCTATCACAAGTAACAGTTCTCTCTGGGGGGGGGGGGGGGGGGGGGGAGGCTACATGTACATTGTAGGACGGCAATGCACGTCATTTGCACTGACTGATATGATACTATTGTACTAGTGATAGTGATGCGGTCTGTACACGCAAAGTCAGAGAACTGGATGGTCCCAATCAAAACGAAACTGATTTGCAGCATGATCACAGACGTCTCAAACTAGAAAAACGTGCATGCTCAGGGCTGCGGCCACACGCGAATATCTTGCATGCAAATACGGCCTTACCCTGGAACAGCTTGAACTTTCCTGATGAACCGGCTGTGATTAGCTGACACGCAAGATTCGCCTGTGGGCTATTGTGCGGTCCCCGCCAGCCTTCGGCCATCCGGTGCAGGTATCCAGAGTCTGTTGGCAACGTGTCACCACTCGTACTGTCATCATGCCTAGATACGTCCATAGTCCGTATCTGTTCCTAAAGTCAGTGTCGAATGCACCTGTGCGCTCTGTCCCGGAAAAGATCCAGCTACGTGCGCAAACAATTGTTATTATTCTCGCCTGCTAATGCTATGCTGTGACGAACAAAACATCGGTTTTCTTGCATAAGCATGGCGCATGTGGCCAACGCCCGTGGTCTCAGCATATCAAAGGCAGTTGAGAGCAGTTGAAAGGCCGAACCAACCAACAATAATTGCATGTGGGACAAGCTAAAATGACTGCACACCACGTACACGTGAGGTATAATCCTTGGTGTTATGTTTTCTACGTTACATTCTGTCGTGATGGTTGTGCCAGTGACAGTGTACTGTAGTGTGGCACTCGACCACCATGCCAACAACAATGTAGTGCAGTGTGAAGGATTCTGGTAACCAGGGACAACGATTGACTGAGTCCTGCACGCTGGAGGGCTGGGGGGGGGGGGGGGGGGGGGGGGGCACGCAGACCCGTCGTCGTCGGAGAAAGTCACAGACAGTGCAATCCCGCACAAGATCATGTTCCAGCTCTTGTCTAGTCTTGATCGAGGTGTCTCCGGTCAGCCTACAGGTAGATCTACTACTAGTAGTACTTCAGCGCAGTCTCTTTTCAGCTGATGAGTGTTTTTTGAACGCGAAACTCGGAGACACGAGAAAGAGATTGCCACATTGGTCTCTGATCTGTTGTTCTGCCTTGTGTCTTACAAAGTCATGTCTGATGTATACCAGGTATACATGTAACGGTCTACGTAACAAAAGAACTTCCGCACCCAGCTGGTGCTTCTGTTAACAAGACTCGGAAACCGTCAGAGATGTTTCGCTTCTCGATCTGCCTCCATTCCGACCACACAAAGTGACTCCTAAAAAATGTCCACTGTCGTGCCTAGGAAGGAACAAAAGCTGGCCCCCTTTCGTTAAAGAGAGCTCAGCCCATCTTAGATGTGTGTGCACACGCAAGCAAATCGCAGATCATGAACAACAATGCCCGAGTGCTTGCATGATTAAATCTGAAATCCGGGCGTCAAGTGTCAGGGCGCTACTAGTATGCAGCCCCAGACCCGCCACTACTGGCCGTTGTGTCACAGGTAGTCTATACTGCCAGTAGAATGAGTAGATCCACTGGTCGCTAATACGAGCTGGTGATTCATTGACCAAAGTCAAAGACGGTCAGTGCTGCACATAACAGTTGGCCCAGACAGTCCCTGACTGCCATTGTGTGCCAGCCAAGGCGCCTAGGCCCAGGCTCAGGCTACGCAAGGCCCAGGCTACGCAAGGCCCAGGCCCAGTACAGGCTATGCAAGGCCCAGGCTACGCAAGGTACAGGACATGCATGCGCCAGGGGATGGATGATGCGTTGCGTTGGAGTTGGAGGTGAGAAGCTACCGTAGGCGCTAAGCTATGGTCTCTCACACAGGAGGAGACAGCCATGCGGTTCACACCTGCGGCCAAATCTGCCGATCTGACAGACTGACCACACATTCCTGGATTGTCAGGGCATGGCGATTGAGGCTCATCATTCCTAGATCTACTGCCGTAGATCTACGACCACGGAGCGCCAGATAACATGATGTCAACTGCATTGCGCTCAGCATTCTAGCGATCATGTTTAGCTTCATTAGTCTGGTGCACTAGCTTCAGTGTAGACGTATGTGTAAATCTAGATTGCATGTCCACGTGATCAGCATTATGTTTGAGCTGGATGTCAATTGTCATGGTGGATGTCCAACATGACAACGGCCAAATTTGGTGCGCTCCGCCAGCATGCACACGCCTTGCATTTCTGCCTGGCGAAGTCTGTACAGCCTAGATCTATAGAGGCTAGCCGAGGATGCAGGCACGCGCCGCATTGCTAAGCCTTAGGTATTGCAGGGGCCCGAACACTGGTTATGTCGAGAGAGCGAGAGGCCAAGCTGTAGCCAACAGCCTGAGCAGGGGTATCTGGATATTCAGGTCAATGGCATGTGTTGCACCAATCTTGCGCAAGCCAGCCGACTGTCGACGAAGGAGCTGGAACATCACCGTCTCCATGTGCCTCGTTGGGCGCTACCGTTGACCTTTGCTTACTTGCTAGCAGTAGCACTGCAGGCATGTGCTTGCTGTGCTAGACTAGCGGACGCGCTTTCAATGCATCACCGCCATGTATACAGAAGAACCTCCCACATACGAGCACCTCGTCCTTGCGTCTGAGTGATGATCACGACTGTTAGTAAACTTTCCGAGATCGAGTAATCTGTCCATGGCAACGTTAGGAGAAGTCCTGCATGATTGCAACAGTCACTTCAAAGAGCAGGACAGAATAGTCCAGTCGTGGCAGAACAAATCCGACCCGTGAGCCGAAAGCAGCACGAAGGCTCATGCGGTCCCTGCAGTCCTCAGATCGGTTTTCGCCTGTGCATCGTTATTGAAATGAAAACAGCTTTTGAGTTTTGACCGCGTGGGTCGGATTTCCTTGGCCACGACTGTAGTTATCCATGATGTACTTGCACTGTCATGTACATTTAGTCAGTGTGGAAGTACGTGTACAGTTATGCAGCAGCCGTAGAGTGTAGTGTAGGTGGAAACGCTTTGAATAGAGAGGTTAAGATGCACGTTATTTCTGACGTGACGCGAAAGTTCAGCTCGCGTTATTTGGCTCGCACGTCGAAAAATCAACGCGAGTGACCTGCTGCTCACGTCGAAATTTGGAGTTTTACGCCAAATTTGACGTGAAATTGCGCGTCACGTCGGAAATAACGTGCATCTTAACCTCTCTAATAACGCAGATTTCAACATCAGTGTACTGAAGGCACAGCTAGTAGAAGAAAGGTGTTTTAATTATGCTGCACTGTTTAGATCAGTTTAAAATTGTATGCGTGTGCCTATCACTATCAGGAACTGGCAGGAAGTGTCTCATGCATCCGGTACAAGACGCACGGCCACCTGACAGTGCAGCGCACAGGTGGTTCTAGTGTCTATGCTGCTGACCGGAATCCTTTCTCATTAGCACAACACACACACACACACACACACACACACACACACACACACACACACACACACACACACACACACACACACACACACACACACACACACACACACACACACACACTTCCCCATTCCGGACACCTTCTCTATCACGCACTGCGTGCAGTATAGCGGGAAGTGATAATTAGAATCAAATCGTTTACACAAGCGTCGCTCCTAGTTTACGTAAGGACGTGCATGGTTTGGAAGCGTGACACCGCAAAACGGCATGCACGCTGTGGGTAGGAAGGTGAGAACGCAATCATGACCATATGCCACTCCCGCGGAGTCCTCCTGCATGGCACTTGGCAAGCTAGTCAACGATTGGCTACGTTCCGTACAGACCTGAGACCACCATGAATACATCGATCACATGCACTGCACCGATCACGCTGACCCATGAATATGTGAACCATACGAAGCGCGTGGCGGGCAATTCCTCAAATATTAACTGGTTTGAGGGAAAGAGACAAACGGGAAAAGTCTGAAGAAAAAATTGACTGCCACCACCAGGACTCGAACCAGGGACCCTCGCTTGTAGCCAGCGATGCTCTAACCACTGAGCTATGGTGTAGTCGTCATCCCAGCAGAGGCCGTTCAACATTTTCTTCAGCTCAAATGTTGCTCCTCCTCTTTATCCCTATACGAGACATGCACGAAACACACGAGAAGAGTACCAAACTCCCCCGCCAGTGTTCTGTCATCCGCCAAGTGCTAGGCCTCTAGTCTAGGTCAGTGATCATGCGGCCAGACGTAGGCATAAGAAAGGGCAGATCCGCATGACATCACAGCAGGGAGAAGTAAAAAGATGGTGTTTTACTGCTCATTGCATCACATCAAACCCCGGCGCAGTTTTTTCATGACAGGCATAGTCTGTTTTGATGTCACAATGCAATCATGAATGATCTTTGCTGAGTCGGATCTGATAACAAGAGGACGTGCATCAAATGCTTGGCAGAGAACGTATTCGATTACACATTAGTCGGATTCATTATCACAGCTATCAAGAGTGAATGTACTCCTGCAGCTATGCAACACGGGGGCGTTAGAGAATGGAGTCCTTGGATACGTAGCGTTTCTTCGCTGAAACGTTATACTAATAGTAACTAATACTATGTCTAGGTTTACACTTTACAATTTGTTCACGCCGAAGATGGGGTATACACATGGGCACTGGCAGCAAAGATGGGGTATACACATGGGCACTGGCAGCAAAGATGCGGATGTACTGCATCTCCGCAGACAGCGTAGAGGTGTTGAAGTGCTGGACACCGACCGACCGTCCGAAGCCCTTTCTCGAGGACAGGCGCGCAACGTGCGGATGACGTTCGCAAGGAATTTCCGAGTATTTGTGACACGTTCAGGACATGTCTGCTGTCTGGTGTGTTCGCTTTCTCTCTCTCTCATCCGTTAGAAGTCCATCCCTCTCACCAGATCAAACTGAAGTACAGAACCTCAGAAAGAAATAATTCAAAAGCACGCTCCTCCTATCATACCTCCACCAGTACAAAACACCTGGCAGGCCGACCTTTGACAAGAAGCTGTCACACGGGAGCTGCATGACACGTGCGAGCCGTTCTGACGCCCGGCCCGGCTGCATCTGGTGAACGACCTGCAACAGACAGGCTTACAGGCTGTAGTAAAGTATTCGGGGCTACGAGTGCTGGGGCCCTTTCAGCCGCGTTCGCTAATCCCGCCCAGCGGTGCAGGAGAGCCCTCCTAGATCCTATGGACCGCAGCAGACAACTGATACTACACTGCGATAGCACAGACTAGGTAGACATAGGGGACTAGTACTAGTAGTAGGTCGAGTGCGGGTGGTTGCATGGCTTGGTTCACGAAATAACCATGTCTTGCCGCCACCAACACACATGCACGGTCGGTCCACGACCCGCATGCGTGAGAGGGCCAGGAAAGGGGATCTAGACAAGTCGCTGGCATGCTCGCCCCTGTCACGAGTGTGTTCTTCTTCGCCGTTGCACGCACGCACGCGAATGTATGGCATGATCTCTTTTTGCCAAATCCGTGCCCCCGCGGGGCCGGGGCCAGGGTTGGGAAGGAGTTGCACATGACAGTGTGCAAGGGACGTGCGAGTTTGCTGCCTACCACGCGCCCGGTGCACTGGTGGTACATGCCGGACATTCACACTCGGAGTGGAGGGCGCGCGGGTCTGTCGTGCACTATGCACGCATGCACGCACCACACACGGTAGCAGGCTTATGTTGCCAGTCCGACATCTCGGTATGCTTGCCGTTGGCTCGATGCGCTGCATGCATGCATGAGACAGTGTTGGGAGACGGAAAGTCGTCCGTCATACTCATGCTCATAGTCTAGGCTACATGTGCATGCATGATTGTGCCGTAGGCTGGCACGTTGTAGAAGGTGCGTGGTCTTCCTCCGGTTCCTGCGTACTACTGACTGTAGCCCTACCAGGCCATGGTCTACACTGAATGATCTGGTTTCGGATCAACTGTCAGTCTGTGCATGGCACTGCATGGGTGTTGGGTCCTGCATGTACGTATGCATGCAGGACGGTCCGATCCGACCGGTACCCAACACCCATTTTCAGATTACGCATGCGTTGCGTTCGTGTGCATGTGCAGCGCCTGTGTGTACCGACCACAAACAGCATACTGGCTGTACATATTGGCTGTGTGGCTGTGCAGTGCAGTGCAGCCTAGAAGCTGCTACCGACCGTCTAGCACATGTACTGCATAGGTACTAGGTGGGAAATCTCAACAGTCGCTAGCTAGACTTTGTAGTAGGCGACCTACAGTGGCTACACTGCAGAAGGTCGAAAGTGTTCGCTTTTTGTTGCGCCAGAGTCAGAGGTTATCGCCTTCGCAGTGCTGTTCCTGATTGCATCTCGTCCTCTTCGCACGCACTAGCTGTCCGTGGACGGACGTAGAGCAGAGAGGAACTCTCTGGACATACTTCGGAGGTGAGTGAGTGTTGCAAGCGGCTCGCTGAACCGAGCACTATCAGCTGTCACAAAATTCGTTGATTTTCGCTGCCGAAATCTGAACTATCCTGTTTGCCGACCATCAGCGGTAGGGCCTGCGTTGAACATTGCTGCCTTGCTCGTTCCGTTCTTGGTCCTTTGCTACAGGTTGATCATGAGCTATCCGAGCTGATTTGGGAGCGATTCGCCCCCGCACAGAACAGTAGCTGGCCTTCGCAGCAGGAGTCTCCGGTGCACTGCGCCACCAGATTCAAGATGGCGGGTTGCAGATCAGCGTCCTCGCCGATCGGCTTCTTTACCGGCTCGCCGTGGCGGACGATACGAGCGATTACCGGACTCGACGACAGCAGAGCGAACGACCTGAGAGCGGCGCGTCGGAAAGTCGTCATGTGGTACATGCTCTGGTCCTTGTGCCTGGCATCCGTGGCTAACGGAGGACTCACTCTAGACGGCCTACCAGGTGAGGCAGTAGAAGAGCAAGAGGGGGAAACTCTGACCCGTTTCCTTTCTTGCTCGCTTGCTTGTGTTGTGTTGTCGCGCTGCGTTATTGCACTTCTTTTTCACCATTCTTTCAGAGGCGACAGGCGCCGTAGACACGCTGTTCGAGGTGCCCATTCTGCACCCTTGATTGTGTGTGTATGAGCGAGCTTGTGTGTCTGTGTGGAGCTCCGGGCTGTGCCGCCCAATGGAGCCGGGGTTGTCCTTGAAGCGAGTTGCATCACTGGCGCGGATAAGTTTTGTCGCCGAGCGCCGTGAGATTCCTATTGATCAAGGCGCCGTTGAGCAATGGGACGCGTCCGTTCAGTGATCCGTAAAGTGTTGTTGCTTGCGGGCAAAGAAATGGTTCTTTCTATGCGCACACGGGGTTAGGTGGTATTACTGCAAGTCGTTGGTCGGACGAGTGATGCAGGGTTTTTCTGGCCCGCAAAGCTCAAAGACTCAAACATGCACATCGCGACCAGGCCAGGAAGCCAGATGACTTTCTTGATTAGGTTTTGTGGCGTTTTGCCACTGCCACTGGTAGTAGTGGTACGGCAGTAGGGCTGTAGCGTCGATCGCTCAGCTGGGACATCTGCTGTTCGCTGTTGCGGAAGATGGATTCCGCTGTGATCTGTTGGCTGTTGCCTGCCTGCTCGGCGATCCGTTCGTGCATGATTGTTCAGCCAGGAGGTGCAGGATTCCACTGACCCAGTCGGACTGCTTCGCTGTTTCAGCTCAGAGTTCCTGCTTGAACGTGGGGATGTGCGCGAAAGAATGACGATGTAATGTATGGATTCGCACCGCCAGGCCGACTGAAGTTGTGCATAGGCTAGTACTAGTAGTCGGCGGGCGGCCACGTTGGGATAGTTTGCTAGGTTCAGTCTACTTGGCCCCAGATGAAGCTTGTGAGCCGTGGCGCACAGTTCCTCTCAACTACTTCATCATTCATACTTCGTAGAGTTGAACCGCGATGTGAAAACAATGCATGTGCTTGTCTTGTGAAAGTGTCGGGTACTCGTTTCAACCAGCTGGAGTTCGGGGAGTCCAAAACTCGCGTGGGAAATGTTCTATAAATCTTCGAGCAAGCGACGAGCTGAAAAGTAGTTCCAAAGACGATTGTACTGTGTTAGACAAGAGAGAGGAAGAGAGAGAGGAGTTTTGCTGAAGTAGCGTTAGTTCGGTACATGTCCGTAGCCTCCGGTGATAACTAGGCTATCTAACTTCCGTGTGATCAGCTGACTCAGTGCGAGGTTTTGCATGCGGCCCCTGCAGATTGCATCGCAGACTGCCTGATTCTAGTGATACTAGTAGTAGCGTACTGATACTCAGTACATCAGAGGTACACGGACACAGGTGCATTATTTTCGTGCCCTAGCGCCCTGCGCGCCAGCTGTTTAGCTTGGAGTTTGAAAGAGTGCATGTCGCGCGCGTCAGTTGTTTAGTTGGACGTTTGAAAGAGTGCATGTGACTCTGTGAGGAGAAAACTACCTAACCACACCAGCTGAGAGACCGCCACTTCTTCTGTATTTTTTTGTGAATGGCTTGTGGAAGCTGGGCTGTGGCAGGGGTGCTGCATTAGAAATTCGGTGCTGGTGAATCATGACTGTTATCCAGTCTGCCCCTCCCAGCGTATCACATACATGATACACACCTCTAGCAATGTTCGCAAGTAATAAGTAATAAACATGTTGGTACAGTTGAACATCGATTATCCGCACATCGACTATCCGACCATTCGATTATCCGTAACAGTTTTTTGGGGCGCACGTGCCGTAGAGTACGCACTGTGCATGTAGTGAGCCATTCAAAAAATACGAAAATTTTGAAAAGTAAAAAGTAAAAAGGTCGTGCGGCTAGTAATAACCACTGAAAGTGTGTGAGTGACAGTTTTTTCTTATCCGGAACATTTGCCTTATCTGAACACCGCCTGACAGTTGTCTGCCCAGAGGTGGTCGGATAATCGATGTTCAACTGTAGAGTGTGTTTGTACTAGGCGTGCTGTGTGCGCTCTCACTGGCTTCATCGGGCCGCCCTGGTGGCTCCTTCCCGCTGTGCAGTCTCTATGCGCCGGAACCTGCGCTATTCGGCGAAACCGTGACGGTTTGCGTGCAACAGCAGCTGATACATGCCTCCCTCCCTCACGGGTCTCAGCGTTCTGCCGAAAAATAATGCCACAGCCCACAGGTCACAGCCCACAGGTGGGCATTTACTCTAGTGATGGTAGCAGAAGATATCGGTGATATTGAACAAGTTTGATAAAATATCTGCATCAGATGTAAATCGCACCGGTCACATCGACTACAGTCCATTCAAAAAAATGAACTTCTAGCTTTTGGCCATAAATGGGTCAAACGTTGAGTTTTTTTAGAATTTTTTTCTGCAATCCCATATGGAATCCTCTTCCAATTATGTTTCTGAAGTTTTTTTGTCCAAAAAGCAAGCCATAGCAAGAATAGGATTTCGGCCAGGTTTTGCCCCAAAAGCACTGAATTGGGAAAACCATCAAAATCCAGGCCGTTTGACCCCGCCTGCAACAGTGCATTCTGCGGTTCGAACCCCAGTTCAGGCACCCTTTTTGGACCCTTTTTCAAATTTCAAAGTTCGCAGCACTGCACTGTGTACGATGAAATCACGAAAAATCGCCAAATACGGGAGCTCGCCAAAGCTAGGACCCATCTTTTTATGAATGGACTGTAACAATGCGATGGAAAGAATAAAGGAATTTGTGCAGAAGTCAGGCGTTGGCTGTATAGAAGCAGGACCTGCGAACTACCGAGCATCAAACAGAGTGCCGTGGGTGGAAACTAGGGCTTGATAAATTGTTGTAAAATCTCCCTCTCTCTCTCTCTCTCTCTCTCTCTCTCTCTCTCTCTCTCTCTCTCTCTCTCTCTCTCTCTCTCTCTCTCTCTCTCTCTCTCTCTCTCT
Organism: Sycon ciliatum; assembly: GCF_964019385.1. NCBI lineage: Eukaryota > Metazoa > Porifera > Calcarea > Leucosolenida > Sycettidae > Sycon > Sycon ciliatum. The sequence goes on along the minus strand of NC_088648.1, from coordinate 16,459,510 downwards.
CACACACACACACACACACACACACACACACACACACACACACACACACACACACACACACACACACACACACACACACACACACACACACACACACACACACACACACACACACACACCTCAGACCTCAGACCTGCCCATCGCGGAAGCGATGATAGCGAACAGCTATGTTAGACATAGCAACTTGTGCTGGGATTACACCATTCAACAGCTTGCAAGGCTGATGAATTGACCGCCACTATTTTTAGCCTGGTATCCACCACACAGCTGATTGAATGAAAAATAGGGATTCGCTGGCCAGAAAAAGTCACACACACACACACACACACACACACACACACACACACACACACACACACACACACACACACACACACACACTCTCTCTCTCTCTCTCTCTCTCTCTCTCTCTATCTATCTATCTATCTCTCCCTCACACACACACACGCACACACAGACACACACACACACACACACACACACACACACACACACACACACGCACTCTCTTTCTTTCTTTCTGTCCATCTCCTCTCCTCAATACCTCTCTTTCTCTGTATCTCTATCACGATGTCTTGGTCTCATGCATGCACTTGCTCTTACCGTGCCTACAACATGTCCTTCCTTTTCTCCCGTCTCTGTTGCCCCCCGCCCCGCCTCCGTCAACAGTGAGTCAAGCCGTGGACTACACAGTGGCGCAGCGCAATGCGTTTGTCAAGATGACACTGGAGCACTGCAACCTGACCGAGTGCCTGGCGGCGGAGAATATCAGCTCCAGGACCACGCGGCTGGCTCTGAGTCGGATCTTCGTGCCCGTGCAGCTCCAGCGATCACTGTTCAACCTGGTGGTGGGCGCTGGTCAAAGTCGGCTGTATGAAGTGTCGCTTGCCAAGCGTCATCGATGCCACCGTCGCCCCACTGTCGTGAACGGCACAAAGGTGTATTACTCTACTTTGACTTTCTTTGTTTACGTTGACGTGCCTCCGTTGTGCACGCCGCCGCACACGTACTTCCAGCAAGAAGAGTGGGAGAGAAGACGGTTCGTACCAGGCAAGCGCATCCTGGATCAGATCGGGGAGACGTGTCCGGCAACGGTACGTCTAGGTGATGTGTGATGCTGGTGTGTGTGTGTGTGGGGGGGAGGGTATGTGTGTGCGTGCGCATGCGTGCGTGTGTGTGTGTGTGTGCGCGCGCGCGCGCGCGCGCGTGTGTGTGTGTGTGTGTGCGCGCACGTGTGTCGGATGACATTTCTTCGTGATGATACGATCCGTTCAGGCCGCACTTCTTCATATTATGTTGTGTGTGGATATGCCGGAATACTGCAAGATCGTTAACAATTCTTCTCGGAATACTGCAAGATCGTTAACAATTCTTCTCGTTTATAACCTATGAATGTTGGACAATCGTAAAATTTGCGACTCGGTATAATCACATGTCACACAGTAGCATGTCTAACAGTTCATCTGATTTTGTCATGTGTGTGTGTCTCTCTGCAGCTGCGTGCATCCATCAATAGTATTCTGGCGAACTGCACCACGTTTAGCTTCTCGCTGCCGAAACAGCAGATTAGCGACGACGAGGACGATGATGCGTATGGATCGGCAGACGTGGCAGATGAATGGGGCCGCGTGGCGAACCTCTCTCGTCCTTGTCCGGTCGGCATGGCAACTGGGGCGCCATTGTCACGGCAACCACCGCAGCCACCGTCGTCGGCGCCGCCTCACGATCCCGACCACCTGTGGCTGGAGTGTGTGCTGGCGACACGCAGCATACCGTGTCACCAGTTCTTGCCGCCGTCGCTCGACACGCCTGCACCATGCCCCACTGGTGAGACACCGAGGGCGGTGACGTCACCATCCAACACCACCAACACCACCACCGCCAGCAGTAGTAACGACACGGTGACATCACCGGAGATCCGGGTGGCTACGGATGACGGTATTGCTGGTGGTGGCAATGCCGATACTACGGACGCACCGGTCCTCGTCACAACAGAGGAGCCGACCATTGACGATCGAGAGGTGCTGTGCAAGGACTTCGTCAACTTGGACAACCCACCTGCTGACCTGGACTGTTCTAAGTACACTGAGAGTGTACCGACAAGTACTGCTCCACTAGCTTCAAGCCGAGAAGCATCGAGTGCGGCATCCACCACCACGCGGAGACGCACTACACCGAGCAATGGAACACCAACGGCAGCGCCCGTTGCCAGCGAAAGCACCGACGGCGGGGTTGACGATGCCGCCGTTCCACAAAGCAGCGATTCGCTGAGCATCGCCTCAGTGCTGTACGTCGTTCTCGGTGTAGCACTCGCAATGATCGCGCTCACCTTTGTGTTGGTGTCCGTCATCTGCTACCGCAGCCGCCACAGCCTCCCCGTGCGGCAGCCGAAGAAGGGAACTGAATCCGAAGAGCAAACGGTGCAGGGAGACGAGCTGGAAGAAGCCGAGAATGCAATCGCCATTGCCACGGCGCGCGGAGTTGCCCAGAAAAAACGGACCGGGTCGGGAGAGGAATTCTATGTATGAGATGTGTGGGTAAAATAAATGTACTAGTAGTCGTCGGTGGATGTAGCCAGCCATTTGTAAATAGTTTCTTGAGATCTAAGTTTCAATAACCAACGTGAAGGTGCATGCAGTATTTTCGCTACCGCTTGACATGGCATGTTTGCGTCAGGCATCACATGGCTTGCTGTTGATCATATTCTAGTTGGCCGTTCCGAGACCTTGATTGGCGCTGCGTTCGGAACAGCAGATCTCCAAAGTCCCCCTTTCCCGCTGCTGCTGCTGCTGGTATTTATATAATCATCTTAATCATCTTATTTAACTATTTATAGGGTTACTATTTTTTTAACTTTCCGTATTTGGTGTGTGTGTGTGTGTGTGTGTGTGTGTGTGTGTGTGTGTGTGTGTGTGTGTGCGTGCGTGCACGTGTTGGTGTTGGCGTGTCATTCTTTGTCGTTGTCAAGTTCTGTTTCAAAGGCTCCAAGTGAGCGTGTGATTTGTTTTGTCTGTTTTTTTTTGTTATTCTATTTTTGTCTACTCAATCCAGCTGCTGCATTTCTCGTGACCCAGAGCTTTGCTCTACTGTAGAGTTCGTAGTTTGTTGGAAAATGTAATCATCGTTTATTTAACCTGACTCTCATAAGATTATAATAGTTAATACTGACAGAGAACGAGCTACTCGTGACTGCTGTCATAGTGTATAGGTGTGGGTCTAATATGGAGAGAGAGGGGGGGGGGGGGGGGGCTGTTACGAGGCATGCATGAAAAAGTAATCAGTACGGCACATGCATGTACAATGCAGAGGACGTACCATGGAAGGAGTGACTGATTGCTACCCACTATACTTCCCCACCCCGTGAGCTCTCCCAGCCGATGTCCCAATGAGCCCTAAAGCCAGGGCACTGAATGGTCGGGGGCGGTGGAGATGCAAAACAAGAATACCTGCATGAGCACAGCACAGAATACTAGCCTGGCCAGCAACTTTGAAGCAATCCCACCACTTTACTTACTGGACAGCTGCACCGCAAGCTGCTGCTTGCTGGGCAGTGTGTGAAATGAGCTCGGACGTTAACCATGCATATCAACCAAGGCAGCGCATATTCCATATGCACTAGAAGTAGCGGTGGGGAGGGGGGATTGCCCAGCAGGGACAGCAGGGAATAATTTAACCCGTATCGCATCGCAGTTTGCTACGCAATTCTTCTGATGTGCGAAGCAACTTCAGAAATGTGTCGCAGAAAACTGCGATGCACGTTGATCTTTCACTGTACCCTATTGTGCACAGTGTGCCTGCCACAGCCAGGTGTGTCTCTTAGGGATAAAATAGATGGACGAAGCTGTGAACGTGCTGAGCTATGCATCCTGGCACCCGGTTAGGTTTGCAACTAAGGTGTTACAGTGTATTTGTGATCTGAACTTGCACTCTGATCAGCTCTGCAGAACGACAATGTTGTCGAGTGTTGAAGAAAATAGCTACGCAACATTCTCGAACTGCTATTCACGTTTGTGCTATGCAAAAGATTGAAAGGAAATTATTCCCTGCCTGTTGCTGTGCATCCATGCATCCATGCACACTTGATAACCCTACCATGCTTTCATGAATTTAAAAAATGTAGACAAAGTTGGATGCCCAATTGGCCAACGTTTCCTGGCGAACTCGATCGACACTTGACTGACTGTTATTAAATCTTATACCGGTAAGTTCGTAAAAAAAAAAAGAAAAGAAAAAAAGCCCTGCTGCACAACATAATAGATGCGAGCACTGGGGAGGATCAGCAATGCAGGTGTCCAAATTTTGCCAGAAACGGAAATGCTGTGAAGTTGTATAGGATAAGAGAATATATGGGGAGGGGGCAGCTCGTAAAAACAATTGCAGCGAACAAAGACAACCGAGAAACAAACAATAGAGCGTAATTCCGAATGTACAGGCAGAATGGTTAGGTGTATTCACATGGACCAGCAGGGTGGACCAGCAGGGTGGAGTAGCACAATATATCCAGCACCTACGGATTGCTATGAAGCAATCCAGAAAGTCCAGAAAGTGTGTCTGTATGTACATGTAATATGTGTTTTTGAGGGAGAGAGGAAGAGAGAGAGAGAGAGAGAGAGAGAGAGAGAGAGAGAGAGAGAGAGAGAGAGAGAGAGAGAGAGAGAGAGAGAGAGAGAGAGAGAGAGAGAGAGAGAGAGAGAGGAAGAGAGAGGGAGAGAGAGAGAGAGAGAGAGAGAGAGAGAGAGAGAGAGAGAGAGAGAGAGAGAGAGAGAGGAAGAGAGAGGGAGAGAGAGAGAGAGAGATAGAGAGAGAGATAGAGAGAGAGAAAGAGAGAGAGAGGAGAAGCGCAGTACTTACAGCGTGCAGAGGCGAAAGGCAGACGTAGACATTGCATCTGTGCCCGCGGCAGGCATTCAGAATAGCACAAGCAGGGGGAGTGTAGTAGAGTAAACTGTGAATAAGATGAAAATTATATTTAATAGAACTACCGTATCCGACCGGACATCACAAGCACCTTGTCAGAGTCGGAAAGTAAATCATTTACACGAGATATTTACAACAGCTTTGTACATTTTTTTTTGCCAGAGTCCAAGTCTCTTCCGTACTCCTTTCGAGGCAAAGTGAATAACTCCTATCGGTGACAGAAGCCAACACGCACACCAAGTCTACCCTGCACTGGTGTGTGACACAGACTAGTTGCTGCACACGGTTGTGAGGACACTATTAATTAGACTAGCAACGGATGTCATGGCGACAAGCAACCACGGATGTCATGGCAACAAGCAACAGCGCATGATCACTCAACACACTGCCATGGCACACCCGTCAGCAGTGGCGGCATTGCGACCATGGCGGCCAGTGGTCATAATCACTACACACGCCAGCACGGCACTGAGAGAGAGAGAGCAAGACAGTGGTCACCGCCACGCCGCCGCTGTCGCTGCAATCACCACCATACGCACGGAGAGAGAGGCGTGTGGTATAGCACACAGTGGACAGCACGCAGAGAGCTGAGTGGAGCCGGGCACGCGGAGAGGCGTGTGGCATAGCACACAGAGAGACGTGCGGAGCACGGCACGTGGAGAGTACGTGACAACAAGACGATGACAGCCACGTCCACAGGCAGAGACTTCAAGACAGAGCACACGGCGGGGAACGTAGTCAATAGCCACATCAACACCAACAACAACACCAAAACACAAACTGACAGAAAAACAGTACGCCTTGGATCGACACAATACCACCGCTCCACAAACAAAACCCAACAGAGTACGCACCAGCAGGACAGCATAGAAGACACCGCGGTCGCCTATTTCCTTAGAATCTGCAGAGGCAACACAGCAAAACCCCAGAACAACATGGAAGTGTGAATCAGCTCAGATTCAGCTGCATGCCGGCAAGCACTAATCTGTCTACCGATACTGCTCAGTTTCGGCCCAGGAACAGCTAAAGGGTCTACTCAAAACCTGCTCGGATTCTGCTCCGAACCCCCGGACACTGTATGGCATAAATGCCAGGATGCTAGTCACATGGTCCTGGATAACCAAGACAAAAATATAGCATTGTACAGTCAAACTTGCGCATAACGACCCTCCAGTCGTGCATGAGAAAAGCGTTGTTATTCGCGACGTTGAGAGTATGCACTCAACTGTTCACTAGGTCTGAAAAAGATCGTTTCGCTACTCGCAAGTTATTTGTATACCCAATGTTGTTATTCGCGAAGTTGACTGTCCGTGTACATGCATAGTGAAGGGATATCTGCTCAGCACAACTTCATCATTGGCATGCAAGGAGGATATACACGTGGTCCTGGATAATCAAGACAAGACATGTGTATAAATGTATAATGAAGGGACCTACGCTCAGCACAACTCGATCGTAGGCATGCAGGGATGCTCAGTGTGTGTGCTCAGAGTGCACTCACCTGTGCCCACTTGTGGATCTGCTCGACCATGACTGCAAACAGTGCGCTGACACTGTCGTCGATCAGCTGCTGGAAGAACTTGACGGCTTCCTCCTCGCTCATGTCCAGACAGAACTTGTCTTGTACCTGTACAGTGCCATGTAGTCAAGCGCACACGGACACACACGCATGCACGTACACACACACGCATGCACGTACACACACACACACACATACACACACACACACACACACACACACACACACACATACATGCAAACATACATGTACACATACACACACACAGATACACACACACGCACACACACGCACACACGCACGCACACACGCACGCGCGCACACACACACACGAACACACACACACACACACACACACACGAACACACACACACACACACGAACACACACACACATACATGCACGCACACACACAAACAAGAGAGGAGCAGAGAGAAGGAGTTAGAAAGGCATGTCATCACAGTGGCGGCAGTGGTGGAATCAGTCCCGGTCGGGCAGGCCATGACCGCACCAACTCTTTGACTACCTACGGGTGATACCCGCCGAGGGGGTCATGTGTACCCGCCGAGGGGGCCATGTGTACCCGCCATATCACACACAAACCATAGCCGACTGTGGTATGGCTGGACCCATCAAAATCAAAAACTGCTTCCACCAGTCCTGCATCATACCCGCTACACAAGTCAGTCAACAAAACACTTTCTCTGTTAGTGTACACGCTGCTGCATTGGCAATTTCCCAAAGACACACCCTACCCTACCCTACCCTACCCTACCCTACCCTACCCTACCCTACCCTACCCTACCCTACCCTACCCTACCCTACCCTACCCTACCCTACCCTACCCTACCCTACCCTCTCATACAGCATCTCAGCCTTGTCCTAGCACGGCCCAGTGGGTTTGTGGACTCGCCTGCCACAGTTCCGATTACAGGAGGTCTAAATTGGGCAAAGATGGTGCATTTCCCGAGCAGTAGCGCCCCTAGAGCTGATATGGGTGAAGCATGTTGCCAACACGACTGTACCAAGTAGCTGCCGGGACGGGGAGTTTGTCATCCAAAGCTCAAACCCGGGAGAACAGGTTGGACAAGGAGAGTGCCCGCAGCCCTGGCAGCTGTACAGTGTACAGTGAGACCTCGCTTAACCGCACACATCCGTTTTCCACAAAAAAATATCCGGATAGGCAAGGGAACTGGATAACCGAACACAGGTTAAGTTGGATGCATCACGTATGCTGTAAATCTGTAACCAGCTATTTTCTTGCGGATGGCGAGGGATCCGGATAAAAGAGGACCGGATAAGCGAGGTCTGACTGTACTGCACTAGCAGACACATGGGATAGCAAGATAGCAGTCAGTGTAGGTACTTGGTGAGTGCACGTCACGCAGCAACCCTACAAACAACCGCCAACTTAGAGTACAGAGACGACTGTGACACATTCTGGGTGTGACATATTCCGACTGTGACACAGTCACCAGCAGTGCGAGAATGTGCGGCAAACACTCCACTCCAAGTCTGAAGAAAATGTTGAACGGCCTCTGCTGAGATGACGACTACACCATAGCTCAGTGGTTAGAGCATCGCTGGCTACAAGTGAGGGTCCCTGGTTCGTGTCCTGGTGGTGACAGTCAATTTTTTCTTCAGACTTTTGCCGTTTGCGTCTTTCCCTCAAACTAGTGAAAAAAAAACTCCATTGATCCCCGAATAGCACAGTTGCCCTGCACAGATGTACACACGGAGAATTTCACAGCATGCTACTGTACCTTCTGCACAGTCTTGTCTGGCTCTTGGGCAATGTCGGCAATGTTTGCTTCCGTCATCACTTCCCACAGGTTCAAGATTAAGTTGGCCTCTCTGAAACCAAGCACACAGAACAAAGCCATCATAGTACTAGGGACATAGTCATAGGTCGGCGGAGATGCTCCAGTTTCACCACCACAGTTGCGTCTGCAGCCAACTCGATCATACAGTGTCCTGTTCTCGAGGTTCGTGGTTTCTCGTAAAATAATACAAGCAATAACAAACCCCGCAATTATGATTTTACAGGGAACCAAGTGCAACAATACTCCGGACAAGCACCTTAAACATTCTACGTCTGCTGGTCTGAGCTAGGCACCATGCCACACTGGCCATGCATTGAACACCCACCTACACTGGGCATGCATTGAACACCCACCTACACTGGGCATGCATTGAACACCCACCCACACTGGGGCATGCATTGAACACCCACCCACACTGCATGCATTGAACACCCACCCACACTGGGGCATGCATTGAACACCCACCTACACTGGGGCATGCATTGAACACCCACCCACACTGCATGCATTGAACACCCACCCACACTGGGGCATGCATTGAACACCCACCTACACTGGGCATGCATTGAACACCCACCCACACTGGGCATGCATTGAACACCCACCACACTGGGCATGCATTGAACACCCACCCACACTGGGGCATGCATTGAACACCCACCCACACTGCATGCATTGAACACCCACCACACTGGGCATGCATTGAACACCCACCCACACTGGGCATGCATTGAACACCCACCCACCTACCAAACAGCACAGCACACAGCACAGCACAGCACAGCACACAGCACAGCACAGCACAGCCACAGCACACCGGTGGTCACTCGCCAATCACTCAACGTACCGGCGCAGTGTGAGGAAGGCTTGGTAGCAGTGGCGACGGAACCTGTGGTACTCTGCACTGCCATGTCCACCCATGCCCTCCACCATCTCCTTATTCAGCTTCATCGGCGGTGGAAACGGCTTAGGATCACGGCCCAGAATGAAGCCAAAATCAATGTGGAACATATGACCTGAGAAGAAAGAGCGGAAGAAAAAACAAACCAGAAAGGAACGACATGCTGTTGATTGCGGATGAGAAAAAGAAAAAGAAAAAAAACATTAGATGTCAGAAGTGGGATTCGAACCCACGCCTACAGAAGTAGACTGCGACCTGAACGCAGCGCCTTAGACCACTCGGCCATCCTGACTCACATGGTATTGATGAGCTTGTAAGCAGTTCTGAACTGGCAAGTAGACCGTGCAGACACGCAGGCGAGCAGACGCACCACTGGTGGATACCAGCACTGAGCAGGCAATCTACAGACTGTGCTGCTCAGTAAAGTCCGATCGCCGTAAGTCAAGTTTGCGCCCTGCACCTTTTCGTGGATCTCATGTAATAAGGCAAGCTAGGCAACACTGCCTTGCCTGTTTGTTCTTCGACATTAAATAAACCAATCCAAATCCACCCGTCAGTCACACCCCAGTGTTCACATGTCTACAGTAGTGCCGGGTGTTGAAGCACTGAGACTGAGAGGGGTCAGCCTGGTAGCCTTGGCCGTTCCTAGTATGTATTACTATGGAAAATGCACAGTTGAGTCACCGTGTATACATTGGTACGCTATGCTCGGTGAGATTCCAGCCTGTTTGTTCTTCGGCGCTACGCTTTTCGGCGCCAACAGTAGAGCAGTGCTGCACAGCGCCCGGCGTGGCATTGACTCTCGCTTGATTGGATTTCACTGAGTAGTACTGAAGTAGGCTAAAGTCAACATCAAGTGGTTAATGCAACACGGAAAAGGTCCAGTAAATGCAGTGGCGGAGGGAGTAGCCAATAGGTATCAGGAGTTCATGCGGTAGAGCCACCGCGTACCGGTGGTCCGTGGGCCTGGTACGATTTGCACGGAAGTGAAGGTGTGCGTGTCATGGTACAAACAACATGGACTCAACTATCCTACAACACGAAGGGAGAGGGCACTAAATGTTACTAGTATCAGCCGACAAGCGGGAGCTAAAGCCAAAGAGAAAGTTGTGTTTGTTGCGCGTGTGTACATGGTGGTGTAGAGTGTGTGGGTGAAAGTAAAGAGAGAGGTCACTGAAAGCTATGGGCATTCTGTGAGTAGGGTGTCCGTAGCCCTGCCATTACACATCGCATTGCACTGGGCGACCAAACCATGCACAAGACATGCACGGATCCCTGCAAGTAACAAGGTGAGGCTACTAGCTGGCCACAGACTATACATGACATTGTTACATGTCACGTGGGCATTCGTGGGCAGGATCGTGGGCAGGATCGTGGGCAGGTTCGTGGGCAGGTTCGTGGGCAGGTTTGGTTGCTGGCTTCATTGCTTGTTTAGTTGCATATTTGCAACGTTCGGCGTTATGTAGTAGTTTCGGGCATGGGACACTCTAGGAGTCGTCCACACAGAGAGCAGTCGGGTTATTTTTCTGCAAATACCCATGCCGCAACAGTCTACTCAGTTGAAACAAACAGAACGTCTGTTCCAGGGGGTCTGTAACAAACACAGTGCAAGAACGGTTCTTACCAGACGGAGTGAGCAGCAGGTTGTCGAGATGCCGATCACCAATGCCCAGCAGGTACGTGATCACACAGTAGCCGGCTGCACACAAGCAAAAAGCACCATGATGCACGTGCACACACAGACGTACGCATGCACGTACGCACACACACACACATGCACATACCGCATGAACCAGCACGATCAGCCAAAAAGTTGAAAAAAAGCATTTACAAAAAATGATGCACGTGCACACACAGATGTACATGCACGCACGTACGCACAAACACATGCACATACCGCATGAACCAGCACGATCAGACAACAAGTTGAAAAAAGCATGTACAAAAAAAGAAAGCGCCCAACGTGGGGCTCGAACCCACGACCCTGAGATTAAGAGTCTCATGCTCTACCGACTGAGCTAGCCGGGCTGCTTGTGACATAAGCATGCAGACAACAGAGAAGATAAGGAGGCAAGAAGGCCTTGGAAGTCATCCAACGAGGAGATACTACGGCAGCTGTGGGCTGTTGGGAACACGAAGGATCGGGGTATTAGCAGTATGAAGTAAAACAACACGTTCAGAATAGCTCCGCTTGTTTTTAAAGTCGATTGCAACTGTTACACACCACGTACATGTACAATCATGCAGTGCTAGCAAGAGTACATGAAAACCAGAGTGTGCAGCTTGGGGCCTTTTCTGCTATGGGTGTCTGTCACGGCGAAATTCCGTGATTACATCATATTTGGCGCAGATCTGAGGCGGGGAATGGCGTAGTGCGTACAACTGAGCTGCAGTTGTGCAGAAAGAGACCTGCTTGAATCCTGCTTGTACGCACTACATCACTAAAATGATGTAATCACGGAATTCCGCCGTGACAGCCATACCACCCATCCGAGCTGCACACTCTGGTTTTCATGTACTCTTGGTACTAGGTACTACTCCCACATGCTAAGTCCCTTGACCCCATTTCACTTCCCTTTCATCCCATCCACACTTCCAGGAAACTCCCTTGATAAGTATCCATTTACTTTTGGAGAATCCTTAAAAAAACGTCTGAATGAATGAACATGTAGCCATCCTATCGCACAGCATGCACAGCCAGTAACTCATGATTAACTGCTGCAAGTGTGCCAAGGCATGGCTGATTGCCATGTCTCGTCTCCCTGGTCTTATCGATAGAGCTTTGTCACAAAGTTCACATGATCCTACAGGATAAGGCATGAACGTATACTATTGAAAACTTTCTTAATGTTCAAGAGCCTGAAGTGTGTCCTACTTCATTGCATTCTTGTCTCCAAGGAAATTGTTCCTACAGTGTAAGGCAATCTCGCACAGAGGCGACAATATCACCACAAATATATATTTTTTTAATCCCTGTGCAGACGAGTGGCATTGTAGGAGGGAAAACAGAACATTTGGAAAACTGGCGGTATGACCTGCTCTTTGAAGGCTTAGTCAGGAGTTTTGAGCTATCGCATGCCTGCGTGCTTGGTACTTGAGAGAACATCCGATCTCTCTCCCCGTGCCTCCCTCGCGAGGTCCGCATTCATCCGCTGGGCCTAAAGGCATAGTGGTGGTCGTTAGAAGCCAAGGCTAGCTGCAGTGCTTCTCAACATCGTCATGACGTGCTGACACGGATCTGACGAACATACTCCCTGCGAAGTGCACCGGATATCACATGAACCTTGAAAAGAAATGTCTAAGCATCCCGTTTGCTCCGTATATAGACGGAGAAAGCTGGACAAACACTGTAAACTAGAAGCTCTGGCCAAGACTTTCAAAAGAAATTGACTTTCTCTTGCAAGCTGTTCCGGGAGAACAAAAAAAGAAAAGAAAAAATGCATTGGCCGGGAATCGAACCCGGGCCCCCCGCGTGGCAGGCGAGGATTCTACCACTGAACCACCAATGCTTGGATACTTAATGCCAGCTGACCTAGGCTAGATGACAGTGTCAGTGCAACCAAGAGTACTACAGTAGTAGGCAAACACGAGTGTGACTAGACATGCAACAGCTGGCCCCAGTGCTGGGTGGATTCATAGCGGTCCTTTTTTTCTATTCTACTTCAAGTTTTCCAGTACCCCTTGAGTTATGACATACAACGGAGTATACGCACAAGGCATTCACTGATGTGGCTTCATGCTGGGAACTTGGGGGACTTTACTTCATGGGAAACTTACTCTTTTTTTTGCTTCTGAAGTACATAATAAATTCATTTCTGGTTTTTAATAGAAAATATTTCTTCAAAATATTCCTCCATTCGAAATAAACAAATGCGACTGCCACACCGAGGTTGCAAAACTCAGCGCACACAAGGTACTTTTCCCAAGCTGTGAACGTTTCCCAAAGCCATAAAGCCCATCTCTGTCCTAAACCAATGATCTCTGGAAAAGTAGAAATCAACAACAACAGAATCCCCCACTCTGTTGCACCCTGCAGCGTGCGTGAAGATGTGGATGTCAGTCCAATGCAAAACAGACGCGCCGGTAAAGATACGTCAGCGGACATTCAAAAACGCAGGAGAAAAGAAGTGTCTTGTTGGCGAAAGTCGGCCAAGGCGAAGGTGCCTCCAGTGGACTTACCGCAGCTCCGCACGTACGTCTCCATGACATCCGGCTGTATACCTAGTGGGTTGGATGCTGACACTTCACACGGTGCCACGCTCTTGAAGTAAGCCTGAACACAAGACCGGAAAAAAGAGGATGATTGGAAAACGAAAATCCATTCTGGAATAACACACTGTTTGAAACCTCCCCCCCCCCCTGCACAACACACACCCATGCTATCAAAAACGTACCTGAATGCTGCTGTGCGTGGCCAGGACCTGAGCCACGGGTTCAGAATCAATGAACTGGACAAAACCTGGACAAAGAGCCAAAACAACATCGACAGCATCGCCCACACAAACGTACAGTCAGTCACGTAAACTTGCTCCTAAACACTACCGGGAATGGGACAAGGATACGTTATGCTAAAAAAGAAAAGGCATGGTGATACAGGAAGAGAGGCGGATTTCTAACTTGAAACTCGGATGTTGAGCCAATAATAAATGTAGACAGGAAGTTAGTTGCTGTGCACGCTTGGAGGGTGTTTGCTTTGTATGACATGAGTTGCACAATCTGGTTTATGTTGTAAGCTTGACTGATAGCAGAGGGAGAAAAAGAAAGCGCCCAACGTGGGGCTCGAACCCACGACCCTGAGATTAAGAGTCTCATGCTCTACCGACTGAGCTAGCCGGGCTGCTACACATATGTGACTCGTCAGAGCGAACCTCAAACTCTATCCACCGTCAATAGTCCATAATCCCCCAGAGTGTGCAACTTCACTGATGATATCTGGGACGGCAAAATCCGTGTTGCACGTCATAGTGTGACATCATGAGTAGGGGAAGTGTGTCTGGGTCTCGCAACGTCGACGGAATGATGCAAGTCCGACCCAAACAATGACGTACATCACGGATCATGCCGTCCCACAACCCTATCCCAGTTGCACACTCTGGGGGATTATGGAGTCTCTGACACCGTGTATACGCCATGTATATGCACACACAGTAGTAAAATAAGTCCATACACTCATTGCCCAGCAGTGGTTGCAATGGTGCAAAATGGCGTCGTACGGCTACGCCTGAGCGCTCGTGCTGCCAGTGCCGCCGACACTTCTTCCTGCTGTGCTGCTTTCTTGACAAGTTTATAGTTTTGCTTTGCCCCTGTTGCTGGAGGGTTGGGTCTTTGGGACAACGTACGTACAGCGGTTCGGAGTTGGAGCACACTGTTATGTCATGATATCATGACTAGGTCACGTGTGATCCCGTACCGTACATGTTGCACTCAGTTCTCTTGTCTCTTGACCATGATGTTTTCCTGGTCGATTGAACTTTCCTTTCCCATCTCTGAAAGTAATCATATGTTTCTCCTGCTCGACTTGTCTTTGGGTGGCTGTGAACATAACAAGGCGTAGTGAGCGTGCTTCTAGTATACTTGCACTAGGAATCCTGTGTTTGCACCTGGTTGTGTTTCGCACGGATCGTAGACTTTGCTTCCTTTTCCAAACTGCCACTGTAGTTTTATTTTGCATTTGAACTCGCCAACATGGCGGATGGCCCCACTCGTGCCGCCGAGTTTTCCGCAATCACTGCATTGACGCAGCCAGTTGAAACCCAAATGAAAGCTGCTGAAACTGGAGAGTGTCCTTTTGGGCAGGTTCAGAAGCGGATATTGTACAGGCTGCTCTTTAGTCTTCTTCCGCGACACTGTTCGAGACTTTGATGTAAATATGTACCCAGCCCATCCGGCACAGCAAAAACATCTCACCGACCTCTGCGCAAAGTCTAAGTCTGGCCTTCGGAACCTTGGCATGCAGCATTCTCTAATTTCTCTGGTTATGAACTTCACGGACGTTGAGTTTCGACGTTATGATACAGGGAGAAAAAAAGAAAGTGCCCAATGTGGGGCTCGAACCCACGACCCTGAGATTAAGAGTCTCATGCTCTACCGACTGAGCTAGCCGGGCTGCTACACTTATAAGAATCATCAAATGGAACCTCAAACTTCTACATAACAGCGAGGAGATTGTTGTCTGCACTCTCCTTTTTCCTGATGGAATTCATTCACTCGACTGTGCACAAAACTACACCGTGCGCGACCAGCCTCACACCTCAAATGCACCCTAGATCAGGATACATGACGGAACTGAAATGGTGCACATGTAGTTCTGAAAGCACGTCGTGCCAGGTACCTGTCACACTCGAGGATTTACGTACTCTTGCAAAAAAAGCATGAAAACGCGTGATACTGTCTCATTCTAATATCGGCCCATTCAGCCAGCTCCACAGTGTATTGCCTTTAAAAGAACACTTACAGTCCATTTCAAAACTATAGACGCGTAGGGTTTTTGAAATATTTCAAATCTGGCTGGAACTTTTTGAGAATAGTTTTCGGAATATTGCTCAGGATCGCTCCACAATTACTCTCATATAGTTTCTAAACGATTGGATAACAGACGCCCAATTTGGAAAAATTTATGCACAAAGTGATCACAGATTTTATGTGGTATAGATGCTGGCATAACGGTTTTTGCCTAGGTACGCATCTATAGTTTTGAAATGGACTGTAGCAGTTTCATCTTCACAGTGCGGAGGACAAGCACACACTGCCCTGTGGTGTTTGAATGCACCAGTCTCATGATGCGTTTCAAATTCTGGCCGGAACGGAAGTACTGGTATGTGTGCCCAATATTCACGGATTGTACAGTACAGGGATTTCAACTAATCGGGCTTTAAAAAAAGGATATACGATTGTAGAAGAAATTTCCGTTCAAAGCCGTAAGTTGGCTTTTCACAAAAAAATTCCTTTCGAGGTCGACTGCTAATTTTCGCTTCATGTACTGCATGTGCCATATTCAGTCCGTACTAGTGCCGCACTCGCTCACAGAGAAAAAAAGAAAGCGCCCAACGTGGGGCTCGAACCCACGACCCTGAGATTAAGAGTCTCATGCTCTACCGACTGAGCTAGCCGGGCTGCTACACTTATAAGAACCATTGTACTGAATTCCAAGCTCCAATTAGTAAAAACCGTGAGCAATCGCTCTTGTGCGCACGAAACTCCTTGTTTCGGAAATTGCATCCACACTATCCGCCCACACGACACAAGCCATTGGGAGTGATAACCATGGTTCATCATTACTTTCCAGCCAGAGCCTTCTGCTCCCCTGGAGCAAATGGCAAAGAGAAATCTTCATTGCTTGCAATGATAACACTCTACCGTAATGCTCTATCGAAAGCACGGACATTGAACTGCCTCAGCCTCTCTGCGCTTGCATTCCGGCCATTACCAATGGGATCAGTCACACTGGCTTGCCCGGTGGGTCCCTTTGCCCATGACAACACAGCGAGGAAAATAGAATTCGAGTAGACAGTACGGCTTAAACCTTGACTCGCTCCCGACAGCAGAACTGCTAGTTTGTGTACAGCCTGTCCAGTTCGAAAGCAACTCTGTCATCAGGCTTTTTCTGTACACTGTGGGAGAGTTTAAACACACACTAACCTTGATTGGGGCTGGTGGCTATACAGAGGTATGGGGTCAGCTTTAAATCAATCATGTCTCTTTGCAACAGCTGTGGAAGGGACACAGATACGCACAAACACACACACAAACACCCTTAGCAGCGTTATCACCTTCTCCGCCTGGCTCCCGCCACACAACAACTGCCATACTCACACGTACACTAACTTAGACCATACAATTATAATTTTGGCATCAGACATCGGACTCAACACGACTAGAACCATAATAGCACAATGCGCGTAAATAATAATCGAATCGAATTCCGCAACACACATGCACACAGGCACAAACACACATGCACACAAACATACTCGTACGTACCGGTATACATGCATGTACGCGTCACACTCGCGCGCGCGCACACACGTACACAGATAGTTTGCATCGTCGTTCACAACCTGTACTGAACCAATGGCAATGCCTTCCAGTGCAAACATCTTCAGGTTTACATGCACAGTGTAGCTCGAGAGCAGCAGCAGTGGCAGCGGCGGCGGCGGCAGCAGCAGTGGCAGCGGCGGCGGCAGCAGCAGCAGTGGCAGCGGCGGCGGCAGCAGCAGCAGTGGCAGCGGCGGCGGCAGCAGCAGCAGTGGCAGCGGCGGCGGCAGCAGCAGCAGTGGCAGCGGCGGCGGCAGCAGCAGCAGTGGCAGCGGCGGCGGCAGCAGCAGCAGTGGCAGCGGCGGCGGCAGCAGCAGCAGTGGCAGCGGCGGCGGCAGCAGCAGCAGTGGCAGCGGCGGCGGCGGCAGCAGCAGCAGTGGCAGCGGCGGCGGCAGCAGCAGCAGTGGCAGCGGCGGCGGCAGCAGCAGCAGTGGCAGCGGCGGCGGCAGCAGCAGCAGTGGCAGCGGCGGCAGCAGCAGCAGTGGCAGCGGTGGCGGCAGCAGCAGCAGTGGCAGCGGCGGCAGCAGCAGTGGCAGCGGCAGCAGCAGCAGTGGCAGCGGCGGCGGCAGCAGCAGCAGTGGCAGCGGCGGCGGCAGCAGCAGCAGACATAATTATACTGTAAATTTACAAAATTCGGTGCTGCAAAAATTCAGCATTTCACGATTTTCGACATTTCAGCAGCGATTTATTTCCGGCACGGAGTTGATATCAAAGCCGATGTGAACATTTTCAATTTCAGCGTTTTGGGTCGATGCCGAATAAAGCCAAAATTAAATACCTGCCGAAATTTGGATACTCTAATTTCAGAAATTTTCGGTGCTCAATATTTTCGGTATGAGAGCAAAAGGCAAGGTTAGGTGAACTGAAATTTTCGGTACAGAGAAGCAGTTCCCCATTGGATTATACGTGTTATTGTTTGTTCGGTGTATTGAAATTTTAGGTATGAAACAGATGCACCGAAAGTACCGAAAATAAAAGTACACCGAAAAATTGTGAAATTACAGTATTTACAATATCACGCTTTTTAACAGTTCATAGTCACACAACAGTGTGGAGGCACAGTGGAGTGCAGACAGTTCGTAGTAGGACAACAGCAGTGCAAAAAACAGACCTTGTCCATGAGAGTGATCATCTGCAGTATAAGCTGATCTTGTCTGAGATCGTCGCCGCTCTTGAAGATGGTCTACAGCACAGTACCATGACAATACAATTCAAATACACACAACCATACAGCACAGGTTTGAAAGGGAAAGATGCAAACGGGAAAAGTCTGAAGAAAAATTTGACTGTCACCACCAGGACTCAAACCAGGGACCCTCGCTTGTAGCCAGCGATGCTCTAACCACTGAGCTATGGTGTAGCTGCCATCCCAGCAGAGACCGTTCAACATTTTCTTCAGACTTCGTAACCATACGTTAGTTAGAAAATAAGAAATTCAACCACACAACACAGCTGGATAAGAGCCTGCAGCTCCAATCGGACAATGTGTGAAAATACATGTGTAGCAAAAGAAGGATCCACGAGCGGGATTCGAACCCACCACCCCTCCTCCCCTGCCTTTCCGGGACAGTGCCCTACCGATTAGGCAACCGGGGATCACACACACACACACCATTGGACCATTGGACGCCCATCGCCGGAGGCGATGATAGCGATGCTACAGCAGAAGCCATAGCAGCTTGTGCTGGGATTGCACCATTCAACAGCTCGCAAGGCTGAAGAATTGACCGCCACTATTCAGCCTGGTCTACACCACACAGCTATGAAGTGGCTTTTTCTGGCCAGTGAATCCCTACTTTTTGGTCTTTTTCATTTTTTTCACACACACGCATCACACCACATACTCCGGCATGCACTGGCTGTTGGTAACCACCCAGGAGAATGAAAGAAAAGTCAGGAGGAGTCTGAGAAAGAGAAGGAAGACGTGTGTGACCATAACCGCCGGGAATCGAACCCGCACCCTATTGATTGGAAATCGCTGCACATACCACTGCACCATATGGGACACACACACACGCACGCACGCACGCGCACGCGCACGCACACGCACACACACACACACACACACACACACACACACACACCCGTGGCTCCTTCTTGCTACACATGTACCTGAAAGAACGAGAATAGAATGACATTTGTGGACTCTACCTGGCCTGGCCTGGCCTGGCGTGGCCTGGCCTGGCCTGGCCTGCTGGGTAAAGCCTAAAGGAGTGGCAGGATGGGAGGGGGTTGTTGGGCAGCAAAAGATTTGCCTCATTGCTCTACACTACAGCAGGCATGCATGCATGGCTAACAGCTAGACTCGGTGATGCTGGTGTGTTCAGGGACCTATGGCGGACTGCCCCTGGTGTGATCGGTGATGCTCATGTGTAAGAACGTGACTATTGCTATATTGACTGTTAATTTGTTTATGCCTGTGGTCCTATGTGTTGATAAGCATACTGCTGGGTAGAATCCCAGTATCAGTTGTCTGATGATTGCCTAGCGGCATAAAACTCAGAGGTACATGTACAACCAACATGAACGTCCTCCGCTGAGTCTGCTATGTACTAAGCGCTGTCTTTGACATTGAGCACTCCCTGCAGCTCGGGGATCAACGGATTTGTGACTATTGCGTCCAAGAAATAGTAAAATATTGTCTGCGCATACAACGGCTGTAACTGCGCATTCACCCTAATATTGCCTGTGTCACAATGAACTGGTACACATCATCTTGGACTAGTCGCTCCAAGCACATACTTCGCTTGGTGTTCCTAGTTGTTCCTCTACTGGTCTTCTTCACACATGCCTAGTTTTATTCTTCCATTACCTCAACCCGCGTTTACTGGAGTGTCTGTGTGGGTGTGTGAAGTCAGACATCACAGTCCCACTGGAGTGTGTGTGTGTGTGTGCGTGTCTGTGTGGGTGTTTGTGTGGGTGTCTGTGTGGGTGGGTGAAGGCAGACACCATAGTCCCACTCACCACATAGTGCTCGTCCTTGGTGGTGAGGAAAGTGATCCGCGAGGGCATCAGTGCACTCTTGAACAAATGACCTTCAGCTGCACCACGCAGATGGAGAGAGAGGGAGAGAGAGAGAGAGGGAGAGAGAGGGAGAGAGAGTTATTGCATTGTAAGAAAGTAAAGCATTGATGGTGTGCTGGCAGACTACAAATACACAGTAAGACAAATAGATGCGTGCATGCAAGCACATGCCCCCCCCCCCTCCCCCCCCCCTCCCCCCCCCCCCATTGGCACTCCCACACATACACTGGCACGCATGCATGCCCTCCCTCCCCTAAAACACATACACAAACACAAACAGACAGACAGACAGACAAACAGACAGACAGACACATACACACACACCAGCACGAACACCAGCAGCAGCCATGAGCAGAACGTACAAGCGACAACAGACTTGACCAGAACGTTTGGGTCCAGCATAATCGGGAACGGTTCAAAGCTTTCAAAGTGCGATGCGGTGAGAAGGCTGCGTAGCCTCTCAATCTGCACACAAGAAAACAATTCAGCAGAACAAGTTGCTACGAGTTGCACCAGTTTTCCTCACACAGTAGAACATGACAAGCGGAAAGAGAACCCAGACGCTACACACATGCAGAGTTTCTACAGAGTGGTGCGGGAGATGGACGGCAGCAGGCGCCATCCAAAACAGTTCGCGCTCGGATAACGTGTTTTCTCTCTCTCAATAAGATTGGACTTACGCGCACAGCTGTCATTCACACACAGTAAAATATTGCTGCTCA